>NC_061830.1:34746811-34749311 GCF_019202785.1 Penaeus chinensis
TATGGGACAGCAGCAGATAGTTGCGACCCCCAGGATGGCCATGGTCATAGTCACTTGTTTGACCACTCCATCCATCAAGACATTGCCTCACACTCTTCTCTTCGATCTCTGCTTCTTCTTTTTGCTTTGTCCCTCCATTCCGTGAGTTTTTTTGCTTATGTTAAGAGCTAGTCTTTTGAGCAAATGAAAAAAAAATTCTAACATTTAATTACTGTTTAAAAGATGATAGATAATCAAAAATGAACTTATATCAGTATATTAGTAAAACGTAGTGATTACATTTGTGTGTGTTTGTTTGTTTAAATGTATATACATATTATAGATAGATAGATAGATAAAGTAGTATATATCTAGATACAGGTTTGTGTTATGTATGAATGTACATATATAATAAACACCATTTTTTGTATTTAAAGCCAATTTTAGAATTTTTTGTAAATTTCAGATATTTGAAGGCTTGGCAGTTGGTCTTCAGGACACAATAGACGATGTTGTGGCCTTATTCTTGGTAGTAATCTTCCACAAAGGAATCATTGCCTTTTCTCTCGGTCTTAACATGGTACAGTCGAAGCTAACTGTGGCTCAGGTGTGTATTTAGTAGTGGTTCTGAGGCACTGCCTCTGTCTCTCTTCTATCTATTTCTGTTACTCTCGCTCTCTTTCTCTTTTTTTTTGTTTTTCTCTCTGTTTCTTTTACTCTCTCTCTCTTTCTCTTACTCTTTGTTTTTCTCTCTTTTTTTTTTACTCTCTCTGTTTCTCTCTCTCTTTTTCTGTCACTCTCTCTCTCTGTCAGTCAGTCTCTCTCTGTCAGTCAGTCTCTCTCTTGTCAGTCAGTCTCTCTCTGTCAGTCAGTCTCTCTCTCTCTCAGTCAGTCTCTCTCTCTCTCTCTCTCTCTCTCTCTCTCTCTCTCTCTCTCTCTCTCTCTCTCTCTCTCTCTCTCTCTCTCTCTCTCTCTCTCTCTCTCTCTCTCTCTCTCTCTCCCTCCCTCCCTCCCTCCCTCCCTCCCTCCCTCCCTCCCTCTCGCCCTCTCCCTCTCTCCCTCCCTCTCCCTCTCTCCCTCCCTCTCCCTCCTTCTCCCTCCCTCTCCCTTCCTCTCCCTTCCTCTTCATCTTCCTCTTCCTCTCTCTCTCTCTCTCTCTCTCTCTCTCTCTCTCTCTCTCTCTCTCTCTCTCTCTCTCTCTCTCTCTCTCTCTCTCTCTCTCTCTCTCTCTCTCTCTCTCTCTCTCTCTCTCTCTCTCTCTCTTTATCTCTTTATCTCTCTTGCTTTCTCTTTCTCTTGCTCTCTCCCTCTCTCTCAATGGACAGTTAATTTGCCTGACACCATTATGAACTTTATATTTTTAAAACACAAATCAATCTCTTCCTTCACTATTAAGTATGATTCCTCCAACAGATGCTTTTAGGAATCATGTTCTTCTGCGTGACAGCACCTTTTGGTGTTGGTGTTGGGATGGGTATTATGGAGCTTCAGTCCTTCACAACAACCATTCTGTCAGGCACTCTGCAGGGCATTGCTTGTGGGACTTTCTTGTATGTGACATTCTTTGAGGTAAGTAAAAAATGACAAGTAGTACATATGAAATGGTTTTGTATCCTGAGAAATCAGACAAGAAAGTCACAGTGAATCATTTCTGTTATTTGGCTTGCATTCATTTTGCTATTTATTGTATATGACCTATTTTTTCTCATTACAGGTTCTTCCCCACGAAATGAACAATGGTGAAAACAGATTGCTCAAGCTTTTGTTCATCATCCTTGGTTTCTCAGCAGTCTGTGGTGTCCTGTACTTGGATCCTGACACGCAGCGCCCTCGATGCTATCAACAGCCAGACCCCATACCCCAGTCATGAAGTTAGACTTTTCTTGTACTAATTCAGTCCAATTTCATTACTCATTTAACTAGTAACGAGATTTTTGCATACTTTATGAAGGCATAAGGAGAAATACTCCTTTGTATGTTAGTATTGTGACTAGACTATATAAGTTTTTTTCCCAGGAAAAGACAGTTGGTGTAAGGAAGTTCAGATCTGATAAGGTGGAGAGTGCAAAACACCATTCCAATGGAACACCGGTGCAGCAAATAAAGTATTTTCTATAAAATCACCCTTGTCAGTACAGTATTATCAACTATCTTTCTAAATTGTGGTAACTCATATACTAGTACGAAATTGCACAACTTTTAAAAGTGACTTGTGAGAATGTGATTTATTTTAAGGTTTTTCTTTTAATCTGCTGTTTTAGTTCTTTCCAGCAGTAGTGTACTACTGCATCTTAGAGAATTAGAGAAGTAGAAATATTACATAGTGTCTTGCATGTGCATGGTCTTTTGAATGTTTATGTTATTCAAATTCCATTGTGTTTAGTATTTTATGATACTTTTTAAAGGTCAGAAAATGTTAAGCAGTGTAGATAATAAACAAATTAGTACCATTATATGTTGGCATCGCTGTAGATGATCGTAAAAGTGTGTAATTCCCCACTACATTGTGTTTGCACTGTGA
>NC_061830.1:34754311-34759311 GCF_019202785.1 Penaeus chinensis
AAAAAAAACAATGTTTTGTGGTTGTTTCTAAATTTTCACAAATAAATACAATTATATTACTGTATATCCCAGCTAGCTGTATATGTATATATGTATGTACTTACATGTATATATATATGAACATATGTATTTCTGATAATATATATATATATATATATATATATATATATATATATACATACATACATACACACACATATATATAAATAAATATAAATAAATAAATAAATAAATTTTATATATATATATATATATATATATATATATATCACATCATAAATGAGAAATTAAACTGAAAAATATAATTTATCTACAATATAACCATTATCATAGATAACACCAAAAATAAATCATTACTGATTTTAATTAGTTTAATAAAACATTAATCATGATAAAAGTAATGATAATAATAATAAATGCTATAAATGAGTTGAGAACACATAATTCATTAATCAAGGACACACACCAAAAAAAAAAAGAAAAAGTAAAAATTACTGAAAAGGGAAGCTCTGAAGCTAAAACATTAAAATTAACAAGCATGTCCTTCATATGAATATAAAACAAAATTTGGCAAGATGTAAAAGATACTTAATAAAAAATCATGCTTACCCCTTACACTCTGATACAGAGGAGGTACAACAGCATTCTAAGCAATCTCTTTTATCCATGCTTAACCCCTTGCCGACGGGTACGACGGGTAGACACGTGCTATGCCCACTGTTAGTACTTGTTTGATTGTTTTTACACATAGATGGCTATACTTGTACTAAGTCACCAATGAGCCAGTTAGGAGTACTGCCCGTCTCGCCCGTTCACCCTTTTCTTTGATTTACGAAATATTTTACATTATCTTATTTTGCTGTTACTAATATTAAAAAACATTATAATAATTATAATGTTTATAATAAAAATAACACCATCGATATCCATAGCACTAGTAAAAAACACGTTTTTCCCGCCAATTCAAATCACGTATGGTCACAAGGTCTATTAATTGACTCCTTTGTGGCTAAGCACTAGCAAAGCCATCTATGAGCAGACATTTCACAAAAAATATAGAAAATGGGCACAGCATTTTCCCCATTTTTTGTTCATTTTCCCCGACGGCATTGGGTTAAATCAGTCTGCACACACAAAAAAAGCACTGCATTTCAGGACCCAAAAGATCTCAATCTATAACTTAAGACTTGAAAACATCATTATCATCTTCTGGCATTCTGTGGGGCCTGCGGGAATAATGGTGCAGCGGCCTTCCATCCATACCCAAGCATGCTTAAATACAGGATGCACGTCCTTTAGGGGGTTGAGTTATTGCTATTTTACATTGTCAAAAATTTGATCCTTTCTAGTAAAGTTCTTTTGTGTGCACTTCTTTTCTTTTATTTATTACAGAAATGCTCAAAGCTTGATGATCAAAACCATGAAAATGGTAAAGTGAAGAAAACCTGAGAATATGCTACATAATAGTAGGGAATAATACTATACATTTCTAATTCACCAACTAAAACAATGCTCTGAATGTCAAGTCCTTAAGAGTAAAAGATATAGCAGGACCTGGACATAGCTTGAGGAAGATGAAAAGAGGGCCCATTACTGCTAGGCAGACTTGGGGATTTTTGGGAAAAGGAAGCCAAATATCATATGTGCAATCACTTTTTTTTGACAAAAGATGATAGAATAAAATACAAGCATAACACAAACAAAACACAATCACAAAAACAATATCAGAGTATTAAAGAGTGAGACAAGGAAAATAAGATGAAAATGAGAATTTACTGAAACAAACTTGTTCACATGATATTCTTCACTATAAGAAATAAGGCAAATATTCCCTTGACCTACATATCATTATATAAACATAAATAATAATCACATAATGAAAATCACATCAGTTATCATAACCACATTCAATAATAGAACATAACTAAACCCTTAAGACATTTTAAAAGATCCCCAACTTTTTAGTTACTTCATCTTCTAAAATTTCTAATAATGAATAATGGATTTGTTGAGAAATAATTTTTTAGCTGGAGAGAAACTGCATATGACACATATGAACACAAAGGAAGAGTAAGGTTAAATTTTATGGATTTCCCCCTCCAAACAATATCCCAAGAAACTGCTTTTATGCAATTCACACTGGCAAGTTGTACCCTTTTATATGAATTCTATGCAATTTCCTCTAAACAAAGGATTAAGTTTGACAACAAGTTAATTAACATATTAACCATATATATATATATATATATATATATATATATATATATATATATATATATATATGGCTGTAGTTTCCTGATGTTTTCATATTTTTTCATTTAAATCTTACCACCTAAAATTTGTAAATTTCTACAAAGGCAATCATATTAAACATTGCTGCTTTTTTAGGCAATTTCAACTCTACCTTCACACAAAAATTTTGTTGGTACAGTTCAGAGATTACATAATATAATTGAAGGAAAATTCACTTTCATATTTTGGGTATTGATGAGAGAAGATAATGTTTTTGAAAACAAGTAAATAAATAACATGAATCGGTGTAAGTCCATTTTGAGCTTCACTTTTTTATCATTATTTACATGAACCCTCTAGGCTTATCTGCATATCTAATGATAATTAATAAAAATATTAAGAGAAAGGACAGATTTTCATAGTGACAAGTATACAAAACATTTACATCTCATGACAAAAGTCAGTAAATAAAGAATGCAACATCAGATTACAAGTTCAGCTACATACACTCAACTTGAGGAGATGCCTTACTAAATACAGGGCACTTTGGCTACAGTCCTTGCTTAAAGGAAATCCCAAAAATCATTTCATGCATAACCACAAGTACTCTATCTACTGCTGGTATGAAAACAAATTTGAGAGTGAGGTGAATTAACACATTATCAAAATTACTTTATTGTACCAAAAATACCATGTTGGAGCTATACATGAATTCAATATGTACAGAACACTGCTATCATGATGACTCTAGCACTGTTCCATTTTTAACTAGTCCTGTGTGATGCACAGGTGTGTTTCTACTGCGATGTTGTCCTGACAAGGGTCGGGGATTTCCTGGACTTGATTGGTGGATAGAGGTGTTGGTGACATTCGTACTAAAGCTGTGTTGCATGGGATTCCCAGAGTTTCGGTTGGGAGTACCTGTGGGATTGTTGGGTCTATGCTGATTCTCATGTGTCTGATGAGCCGCTGTTCCTCCAGAATGAAAGTTGGTGTGGTTTGCATGCTCATTACCACGGCTACTTGTTTGGCCTCCACCCATTTGGTGGACACCTGATTTGCGCTCACTGCTACTGGTTTTTCTATCACTACTGGTGTTGGTGTGAAGTCTCTCAATGGACTCTGACAGTTGGGCTAGTTTCTCCATCAATGTGCGCATATTGTCATGTGATGTTCTGAGCCCTTCCTCAGATAATGGTGGGTAGAGATCCTTTAAAGACAAAAGAAAAAAATATATATATATTTTTTGTCATCTTTTGTTTCTCTCTTTCTTTCTTTTAAAACAAAAATAATATCCCCCACAAAACATTAAGAATCATGAACTCCATACCTGTTCAGCACCAACTTCAAAATGTAGTCGAGCCAATCGTTCTTGCTGCTCTCTAATGGCTTCCATCTGACGCAGGCGGGAATCTTTGCCTGGAAATAAATCAGAAGAAAACTTCATTATCATATATTTGGATTTTTCTTCCCCATAAAATTCAGTTTGTGACAAGTATTTCTGACTATTAGAATAACAAAATAAATACAATAAGAACTATAACTGGACCCCTAAACAAATAATATCTAATATGTAAATATTGCAATCCTACATTTCTTTTTATAGTTGATCATTAAACAACAAATTGGAATTCTTACCAAATGCTCTGAGATTTCCTGCTTGAAAATCTTCCATGAGCTGCAGTAATCCTTGCTCGATCTGCCGCACATCAGCCACATCTGCGAGGAAGTTGTGATGCTGTGTAGGCCTTTCCATTTGCCGGGGCTCTAAGCCTGCCCTTGCCCTGAGCCCTGGCCGGACTATTGGTTTACCCAGCCACACTCTGGAGCTTGTGCTTGCCTTACCTAGTGAGGTGTTGAGTGTGGCCCCAGCACTACTTGGGGTGCTGCTGATACCCCCACCTTTGCCTGACGGGGTAAGGCTGGAGCTCTCTCGGCTGGCTGGGGTATAACTAGGGATGGGCTTTAGGAGACCGGACTCGCCACCAAAGTCTCCCTTTCTACTCTTTGCGCCCTGGGCTAGATGAGAACCTGGAGAGGGCTGTGGGCTATCCTCCAGGTCCCGACTCCTGAGGTCCATCTGGCGCAGGGGATCTACGCATTTGAGGGAGCAGGCAACGGTGCAGGGACGGGCGCAGGACAAGCCATGCAGGCCAGTGCGGGGAAACAAAGTGTCAGTAAGCAGACAACTAAACAACAACGACAACAATAACAAAAATTAGGCATAATAAGAGTAAGGCAAAAAATCATTCACTGTGGTGTGTATTTTCAAAATAATATTTCAGACATTTGTGAAAAATAAGCAGTCTAAAAAAAAAGAAAAGAATATATGACAGGAAGCTAAAAATATTCCTTTGCCATAAATGAGAAATATAATATAAAGGAAAAATATTACTGATTATATTAAAAAATTCTCATGAAAAACAGACTCTAATGGCATTTAACTTCAAGACAAATAAATTCACTATTACAAAACCCTTTCTCATTAAGCATTAAAAACCGATATGTATATATACACCCGTGAATTGCTCTGTAAATTTTTGTTTGTCTGTGTATTAACAGTTATACAGTAATTACAGCATAACACATAAAACCCTTCTAAAGAAAAGGGATAAAAAACACCGCTACATTTCAGCTGGGTATCACCTTTAGTTAGATGTTATAAAAAGATTTGTAAAAGAAAGAAAAAGAAGTTTCATACTATAAAATATCTTACTTAAAGTTAATATAACTTTTCTCCCTGATAAATCATTATCATACTTAACAAT
>NC_061830.1:34776811-34784311 GCF_019202785.1 Penaeus chinensis
GATGAGCTACATACCAGTTTATGTACTCCCACAGTGCAAAAGCATGTAAATGAGAATATACAGAAAAAGTAAGTCATGCATAATGAAAGAGAACATACACTTATTTAACTCCTCAGAATCAGTTCAAAGACAAAAAATCCATTCCATTCTCTATAACTGAAAAAAACAACATATCACATTCAACTTATAATATTTCTTGTTAAACCATAGTAATCAATTTCATGTACTTGTATCCATGAGCAAATAGAAATGTTCCTTGAAGAAATATACTATATTATGCTGAGTATGTAAAATACAGGCTGCTAATAAAGTAATGGCCTTACTATTTAACTTTATTTCAAAAACTGATAATAAACTGAGCAGTATTATACATTTGTTAAGAATCTGTCAAAAAAGAAATTCATCATTCATCATATAAAAACAAGTCCACTGAAATGTTTTCAGGTGCTGGAATATACAAATAACATGCTATAAATAGAATGAATGTTCATCTTCACATGCAAAGAAATGCATTTTACAATAAGGAAAATCACCTTCAAATTCTCTTGTCTGTAAAGGGCTATGTAGCCATTGCAGAATAATTTGAACTATGGTATATTTTCAGCAATAACTAGCAAAATTTAATCACAGTAAGTAAACGATGTCATTGATATCTTTTCAAAAATGAAAGTGATTTGGGATAACAAAAAGCAATAGCAAATTGCAAGATTTAGGATGTAAAATTTCAAGTGTAGTAGTCTATAATCAAAAGTGAAGCAAACACTCACATCTATTTAAAACAAGAAAGACAGCAAAATCCTTATGCACCATATTTTTCAACTTCAGAATTGCACTTCATTCTCGAAACATTACTAAATTCAACTACAAGTTATAGATAAGATTATATAAATTTATAAACTAGTTATCATCCAGCATAAGACTGCATCATGTAGTTTATGCACCAGAAGAGACCAACAGATCTTCACCATATACATTCTGGAAAGATGGAACTTGGACTGGTTCCTTTCTTGATGGTAAACAGCAAGGAAGGTTTACAAACTTTATCTTCCCAGAATATAGATAGGAAGGTTTATAAGTTTCATCTTACCAGAATACAAACACTGTCATGCAAAGCATCATGGCATCACTTGATCCATATATCTGGGAACTTTGATAAGTGATTCTGAGCTTAACTCTACTTTGCATAGATGTTTCATGTGTTCTTTATGACTAATATTTGTATTTTCTGTGCAGTTTTATTCTGGATAATTACCTATATACATACTAACTTCATTATCTAAACCAAACCAACTCTTGTTATATACTGAAGTTCATCTTCTACTATCAAATTTGTAACATGATTTTGGTTATGTATCATGGTTCACACACGATCTCAATTGAAATTAAATGTATACAAATGCAACTCTTCCCAATACTATTTGCTTTGACTTCTATCTAACAATCTGCCTGCCTTTTTCTGACTTTCTATTCCTTATTACTTATTTTCCTCTGCTTTTCTCTGCCTTATATATATATATATATATATATATATATATATATATATATATATATATTTCTTTAATTTCCACAAGCTTTACTCCCATTCAAACAGATGTTTGACTCTGATCCTTCATGTTTAGTTATGAGTATTGACCCTGCCTAAATTGCTAAAAATGATAGGATCAAACATTTCCAACAGAAAATCTAGGCTTCCAACTATAACCTTAGAATCAATATATTTTTAAGACAAACATATCAATACCCAAGAGGCAGATGGAAGTTTAAATTAGCATGACCTTTAATACATTTATAGTTGGACAATTGGTCTAAGAGCAACACTGGATGCACATACCATCAAATGACCAGATGACACCTAAAGTGATCATCATAACAGCTTTTTCTGAATATTATACAGGCTGTTTGCTAACCAAATTAATTTTGAACTTGCTACAACCTGTGAAGTCTAATACAGTTGTAGCGCAGCTTCAAGTAATCGCTGCTGAGATTTGCTGGCTTTATTAACAAAGAATGAGGTTACAGTGATCAGCAACGACAGTGACAGGTGTACATCCTAGAAATATTCACCTTTTAGAAATCAATGAATCGTGAGCCAAAAGTCACAATTCTATAGACATTACTGCTAATCAAACTACATACCTGTAATTCTCTGGACTCTCTCACTTTAAACATTTTAGCAAGAAGTCAACATGTATACTTTTCATATCATATCAAACGCTGTCATGTAATTCTAACCATACGACTTCCTGCATTTGCATACATTCCTGTATAAAATCCCTAACCTTCAACTCACATCAGAGATTATCGCTAAACTGCCGGTTGGATTTAATTAATATTCTACCAGAGTGTCGCATTAACTTCAAGTCGGAAAGAAATAAGGCAGAGCTTACAGCAGCCAAGATGATTCGCACTGGCACCATTTCTAGCTGATCCCACTCAAATGACGTAACCACATTCTTCTACACAGAAGCTCCACTCACCATTTTAACAATATATATCCTAAAATAATATATGGGCCACGCCATCAATACATACTCTGAGCATTGGGATGAATGACAAGCAGGAAGACGAAGACCAACCTATTCCTCCTTTTGTTTACATCGCGTGTTCTAAAAGTGTCGTTTTTCTTTACGATACTAGCATTATTATATAATCCAAAGTTATAAGCGAATTACTATTTCTAGATTAACTTTTGATAAATATTTGAAATATGTCATTGCCATTTACAAGTCTGTACTGGAATGTGTTTACCATAAATAATTTCGGTAAAAGAGTGAATTTCGGCAAAGACGACTATGAAATTAACATTTTTTTGTACACCATGAAATCCGTGCCGCCCCGCTTCTCGGTCGGTTTGTGGCCCTGCCCTTCACACAGGCGACCGCTCCCGTCTAGACGTCCGGAATGGTTTTCGAGTACCGCCCCCCCCCTCACTGAGGTGAAACAACCTTTGGATGGTTGCTTCAGAGGGATGAAAGGAACCAGCTGACCAAAAGGACAAAACCCCCCTTTCCTCACTGAGGTGAAACAGCCTTTGGATGGCTGCTTCAGAGGGAAGGGGGAAACACTTTGAAAAGACACAGGTCCTTTCCTTCCTCACTGAGGTGAAACAACCTTTGGGTGGTTGCTTCAGAGGAATGTAAGGAACTGCCTGGCAAGAACGCAAAACCTCCCTTCCCTCACTGAGGTGAAACAGCCTTTGGGTGGCTGTTTTAGAGGGAAGGGGGAACTACTTTGAAAAGACACAGGTCCTTTCCTTCCTCACTGAGGTGAAACAACCTTTGGGTGGTTGCTTCAGAGGGATGAAGGGAACTGCCTGGTAAAAGTGCAAGACTCCTCTTCCCTCACTGCGGTGAAGCAACCTTTGGGTGGCTGCCTCAGAGGGCTGAGCAAAAAGGCTCCAAACAATGATGTCTCGTAGGTGGAAGGGCATCCCCTCTGGTCTCTCCCCAGGGGTTTACACCTACCCACGCGTTTGCCGTGCGTGGCAGCCTTGTGCGCTGTGGAGACGGGAGTCCTGGAGGTTGAGCGATGCCGTGAACGAGTACGCCCTGCGGCTAGCAACACGCCTCTTTGGTCCTCTATTCCAGCAAGACAGGCGGCCTGATCCCGGCCCGGTCACGGTCAATCGGCTGGTCTCCCCCGGGAGGCTAGGGTCAAGCAGTCATGCCGCCATTGGCACTCACAATGGTCCGTTAGTGCCGTCACAATGGCTATTGGCTGCGTATATCCTCTCATCACTCCTGTTGCTGTTAGACACTGGTTCTGACACTCAGCTTCCCCTTGTTGGACTCCGTGGTGGGTGGGGGCGTGAGAGGATGAAGCACTTACCAATTCATGGAAAAAACTATCAAACACCCCCCACAGACTGAACTTACAGTTGACGAACCGCGCAAGGCCCAGACCACGGTAGTCACCATGAAGGCATATGCGCCTTCCGGTGGCAAAAGAAAGCCCCAAGCACAGGATGACACTGTCACCCCTGCTGCTAAGGTGGACAAGACCGAAGCCAATGGGTCTGTCCACCGAATAGTCAAAGATCTTGACTCGCGAGCTGGCCTCTCCAGGCCAGCAGCTAAGCCAGGGAGGCCCCTGAGTTCACAGACGGCCTCCCCGACTGAGAGGGGAGAGCAGGCTGAACCAGCCGCATCAGCTCCTGCCTCCTCAAACAAGCCCGAAAGCCGAAAGGGCGGGCCGAAGCGTCCGAGGCCGGATACCGACTCTGATGAAGAGTCGGGACCCCCTAAACGCTTCACCCAGTTCAAAGTGCCAGCTAAACCCGAAGGCTTCGACAATGCCTACCAATTGGTCAGGGCATTGGAGTTGCAACGGAAAATCCGGTTGTCGATCCGGGTCGCCCGAGATCAGGGCATGATCATAATGCCCAAAGATCAAGCTACCTTAAATTTCCTCCGGGAAACGAAGGAGCTAACTGATGGGAGAAAAGTGAGTCTTTCCCCACTAATTCCCGAGGAAAAGAGAACCAAGATGGTGCTACTTGGCTTCTCAGTCTCGTACGATGTGGAGCTGATCGCTTCACACCCACAGGTCGTGCAGGCTTCCCGAATGTCGAAGGGGAAGACCCCAACCAGGCAAGTCCTGGTGACCATGAAAGGTGCCCCAACCACTACCCTTGATCTGGGTAACTGGGGCACCTACAACCTTCGAACGTATGTGCCAGAACCACTTCGGTGTTTCAAGTGCCAGAAATACGGTCACCACAAGGCTAACTGTACAGCCAAGCCTAAATGTGGTGTCTGTAGCAAGGCACACAACACAGAGGTATGCCTCAAGGCATACAAAGAGGAAAAGAGGGACACAACAGCCAAATGTCCCAACTGTGCCAAGAAGCATCATGCCTGGAGCCTGACTTGCTCTGTCAGGAAAAAGGCGGCCCTCAGGCGACAAGAGGTTGCTCAAAACCGATCAGACTTTGTTCCTGCCCCACCGGGCACCCATGTCTGGGGAAGGAACAAAAGCGAAAAGGCCCCCCGACCTCCTAAGAGGAAGGAAGCCGCCCCCCAGCCGACACCGGATGTCTCCAACAAAAAGGAGTTTCCGACAATGCCAAAGGTGCAGAAAAAGAAACTAAAGAAAAAAGTTTCTAAGAGCACCACAAAAACCTCCCCAACAGATGATCATCTCCTCTTTGACGAGGACGATATGACTCTCCTGTTAACTGCTGTTGTCACAGCAGTAGCAACAGCCCTGGGGAGGTCGAGTGAGGAGGCCGAGAAGGCAGTTTCGGTCGCCATGACGGCAATGACCCAGACTGTCGCAGCCCTGAAGGGAAGAAAGCTGGCTAGAGAAAAACCAGCCTCACCCTCACCCCAGGACGAGACTCCCCTCCCCACTCCAAACCAGGCCATGCCTTCACAGGCAGAGCCAAAACAGGCTGAATCTGTGCAGCCAGAGCCAGATCACGCTGACCTTGCCCAGGCAAGGCCAGCAAGGCCAGCCAAGAAAAAGCCTGAGAGAAAAGCCGAACCAACCAAAGTCAGAGCTACCAAAGGCTCTCCACCCCCCAGTGGACCCAAGGATAGCCTGACAACAGACGAGGAGCCCTCAACTAGCGAGGACCTCGCAATGGAGTTGTCAGACTCCGACGATGTCTCTGATGTAACTATCACTGAGTAACATCATGACACACCATCTAAGCATCCTACAGTGGAACATCAATAGCTTCTCTGCAAAGAACGCTTTTCTCCAAGCAGTAGTGCGATCAAGGAACATTGACATTGTCATGCTCCAGGAGACATTAACAGTGGACACTGTTCGCTTCTCAGGGTACCATGCCTTCACACTGCCACGAACACCTGGCAAGAGAGGCTTGATCACCCTTGTGAGAGCAACAATCCCCTGCTCCGCAATAGCCGATGCATCGCACTGTGGAGATGATGTTGAATCCCTTGCCGTCGAGGTTCACCTGGCCGGGGGGCCCCTCAAACTGTACAATGTGTACAGCCGGCCACGCTGTAAAAGCTTAGACATTAGCCAGGTCTGTGCTTCTGCTGCACACGACCGAGTGATCATAGGGGGAGACTTCAATGCACACCACCCCATCCTGGCTCCCTGCCGGGCACCGGATGCGGCCGGCTATCACATAGCCGACGTGCTAGAGACATTCCCTGAGATCGCTCTCCTCAACACCCAAGAGCCAACGCATGTCAGAGGAGGGGTCCTAGACCTCACCCTGGCCACTGCGACTCTGGTGGGGAGGATTGGCTGGTGTGTCGATGAGACCGTCACAAGTGACCATTACGGCACTATAACTACCCTCATGGATGCTGGCCCAGCCGAAATCCTAAGACCAAATCCAAGATGGAAAACAGACAAGGCCAACTGGCAGGCGTTTCAAAACGCCTTGGCCCTCTGTCTGAGATGCAACAATCCCCCACAAAGCGAAAATGTGGAAGTGCTCGAAGCCAGCCTGCTAAACGCCATTAATGAAGCAGCCTCACAGACCATACCCAAAACTCGGCCTGGGTCCAGAAGTCACAAAGACGCCTGGTACTTCAATGACGAGATCAGGGAGGTCAACCACAGGGTGAACATGTGCCGAAAACTATTCCGAAGGCAAAGAACCCCTGACAACCTATCCCTCCTAAGGGAAGCTGTCACGGATGCCAAGGAAACTGCCAACAGAGTCAGGCAGGAAAAGTGGCTGGAATGGTGTGAGTCCTTCGACCACCAAACCACCCTTTCAGAGCTGTGGCAACGGGTCAAGCGAGCTACCAGCCGCTCAGCCCCGAGGTGCACCCATCACGACCCCCAAGCAGAGGCTAACAGACTGGCGCACGAGTTCTCTGCGAGAACGAGCAGCAACAGTCTGCCAGCCGAGCTGAGGGCAAGACAAGAGCGTCTACAGCCAGACAGACACGCTCAGATCAGAGAAAGGGCAGCCGAACCCGATAACTCAGACGTTATCTTTTCTCTGAGGGAACTAAGGAAAGCCTATAAAACCAGTTCCAACACAGCCCCGGGCTCTGATGGGATCTCGTACCCCATTATCTCCCACCTAGGACTAGCAGGTGAGCGTGCACTCTTGCAACTCATCAACAAGTCCTGGGAAACTTCCACTCTACCCCAGAGTTGGAAGAGGGCTACCATAGTTCCCGTCCCAAAACCAAAGGAGCCGGGGAAGTACCGCCCCATCTCTCTGCTCAGCTGCCTGGCCAAGACGGCTGAGAGGATGGTACTAAACCGGCTTCAATGGAAAACGGGACCCCCGCACGAACACCTTCACGGGTTCACAAGGGGCATGGGCACAGCACACAGCTTAGCCACGCTCTTAAGCACAATCAGCAAGGGCCCAGCTGTGGTGGTATTCCTTGACCTGGAGAAGGCTTTTGAACTGGCAAGTCCGCTTGCCATTCAGGAAAGCCTGATCCAGAAGGGAATCAGAGGAAAGCTCTTGGCTTGGATAGGTGACTACTTCAGGAACAGGACTGCCAATGTCAAATTCCAGGGTCACCTATCGCAGCACATGCCGCTCGAAAATGG
>NC_061830.1:34794311-34796811 GCF_019202785.1 Penaeus chinensis
ACGTTATTATTACTTTGTGTTTATAAGCATTAGTAACAGCAAATTAAGGTAACGTAAAATATTTTCGTAAATCATGGAAAAGGGCAAACGGGCGAGACAGGCAGTACTTGTAATTGGCTCATTGGTGACTTAATACAAGTGTAGCCATCTATGAATAAAACAATTAAACAAGTAAACTCACAGTGGGCATGACTTGTACGTACATGCCATGCCCGTCGGCTTTGGGTTTGGTTTGCAATTTGTTTGTTAACCAAGGTGATATAAAAATCAGTGATTTTTAGTAGATTTTCGATATAAACAAACACGTAAATATGCGAGAACCTGAAAATATATTTCTCTTTACAATCGTGGAAATAAACTGTAAAAAGCACACACACACACACACACACACATATATATATATATATTTCTATATATCTATTCGAAAACGAAAATGCGTAATCGTGTGTCTTCGCGTTATCTTTGTTATATCCATAAAACAGCGAACCCTTTTCTGAAATTACTTCTGTGGCGGATCCATTAACGATTAATGAAGTGACATTCCCTTATATCTGAACATTAGAAGGTACTCGTAGGTTTTCCTGTAGTGTTACACATATATTATTTTATATTAGTATAGTTTAGTACGTTTTAAGGGTCTCCCGTTTTCTTTGATTTACCGGGAGTGATATAATGAAAAGGATGTCTGCGATCAAATGAATCTTTGCAGTGTAACACGGTTGTGAAATCGCAAGTTTCATTTTATATTTTCCTGTTATACCTTATATGTGGATATGTTAGTGATTAGGAAAAAAATGTGAATGTTCATTCTTCACCAGTTTTATTTTTAAAACGAAGAAATTAAATCCATCATTTTGTAATTCTACAGGTAATATTGGTACAAGGGTCGTGTACGCCAACAAATCTCTATTTGAGGTACGTATAATATTAATTATATATAATACAAGGTTATGCATAATCAATAATGTAAGTTATTGTCAGGATTGAAGTTTTCGTAAATCTGTAAAATGTAATTTTTATTATTCTGATTTGCACAGCAATATTCATTACTCGTTCATGCCATGACCGTCGGAATTGGGTTAGGTTTGCAATATGTTTGTTAACCAAGGTGATATAAAAATCAGTGATTTTTAGTTGACGTTCGATATAAACAAACACGTAAATATGCAAGAACCTGAAAATATACTTCTCTTACAATTGTGGAAATAAACTGTAAATAGCACACAAATATTATATTATATATATATATATAATTTTATATATCTATTCGAAAAAAGAGTAATCGTGTGTCATCGCGTTATGAAACTACTTCTGTGGCGGATCCATTAACGATTAAAGAACTGACATTCCCATATATCTGAAGATTAGAAGGTACTCGTAGGTTTTACTGTAGTGTTACAAATATATTATTCTATATGAGTATAGTTTAGTACGTTTTTAAGGGTCTCCCGTTTTCTTTGATGTCCCGGGGCTGATATAATGAAAAGGATGTCTGCGATCAAATGGTTCATTGCAGTGTAACACGGTTGTGAAATCGTAAGTTTCATTTTATATTTACCTGTTATACCTTATATATGAAAATGTAAGTGATTAGGGAAAAAAATAATGTTTATTCTTCATATTGCCATTATGCAGTGAAAATAATTCCTTTATTTGTGCTAACCTGAGCATCAGACTTGTTATATTTTCAAAACGAAGAAATTCAATCGATCAGTTTGTAATTTTACAGGTAATATTGGTACAAAGGTCGTCCATAATTACCTTCGTCAGTGTACGCAAATAAATCTCATGTTTGAGGTACGTAAATTGTTTATTATATATAATACAAGGTTATGCATACTCAATAATGTAAATCACTGTGAGGATTGAAAATTTCGTAAATTTATAAAATTTAATTTTGGTTACTCTGATTTGTACAGCAATATTCATTACTCGTACTCTCTGTAATATCATAATTTACTTTGTAATATGAATTAGAATAAGTTCTACCGGATATAAATATACGAAGTATATAGTTCTGTTCATATTTTCTGCCTTGTATTATATATTTTTTGCATAAAAAAAAAGAACTAGTTAAGATAGCATTATTATGTTTACAGATGGAGGTTGGGGGATATAAGTAAGATGTAAATTAAGATAAATAAATTCAGCACGCAAAAGAAGCGGTGTTTCAACCAAGTCCAACCCAACAATCCTATTCACAAGCCCGTGTTCATTTTATTTTTTCCTGAAGTAGATTGCGAGTCCCTTGGAACACGCCCGTAGAGTGAGAGAGAGAGAGAGAGAGAGAGAGTAAGAGAGAGAGAGAGAAAGAGAGAGAGAGAGAGAGAGAGAGAGAGAGAGAGAGAGAGAGAGAGTACGAGAGAGAGAGAGAGAGCGAGCGAGAGAGAGAGAGAGAGAGAGAGAGAGAGAGAGAGAGAGAGAGAGAGAGAGAGAGAGAGAGAGAGAGAGAGAGAAGTGAATCATCATTTTTTTTTTTTTTTTTTTTTTTTTTTTTTTT
>NC_061830.1:34801811-34806811 GCF_019202785.1 Penaeus chinensis
TATATACATTTTTACAGGTATGAAATAATATAAAACTTTTACACTTAACCTTACATTTTTTTTTTTCTTGTAATATAATTATTGGCATAATTATCGTTTTATATCATAAGATTATTAGATTAGTTTTTTCTTTCTTTTTTCGGTTTACGTTACATTTCACCATTTAAATATCCCTTTCTCTCTCTTCCCTTTAGCAACTTAAGAACACTCGTGCGGATGGTGGCCGCGGAAAGTGTGGGTCTCGCGCTGCTGTGGCTGACAATGGTGGTGCTGCATATATCCGCACTTATCGTAGGGTTCCTGGACCTCGATGCCATGTTGCAGTTTGTTATTGGGTTTACCAGTTATCTGTTCATCACGCACCTCTTGCTTAACGGATGGCTCGTGCGCATGTAAGAATGGTGGTGCCTGTGGACGTGTTTAATCGAGATGCATTGTCTTTTCGTTGTATGAATAGTAAAATCATTATTTCTGGAGAGATATCTTTGGATAATTTTACACGCAAAGGAGATTACTGAAATACTTTTTTTTTTTACAGATATTGGGAGAAAATAAGTCGGCTAAGGGCGGTATTACTTTTTGTCACATTCACCTTTCCTCTTTACTTGTGAGTACAGTCGTTAGACTCATTAATATTATATAAACATTTATACTCATGGTAATACGTGGATAAATGCGAGGGGTATTCTAAGGAATTATATACATTACTGTGCTTCTGTTAGACAGGAATGAGAGAAAATGTACTACAGAACGTGATTTTTTCTTTGATGAATGTAATTAATTCGATACTATTTATTCACTAGACTTATTTCTTAGAATTTCACTGGTACAGTACATCCTTTGCATTGTTATTGGATTCTTCAGTCTTTTTGTATCATCAACTATATTGCGAAATTGGTCTCAGCATTCCCCTTAGAGCTGTGGTTCTTAACCCATGGGTCGCGACCCAAAGTTGGGTCGCCAAGGATATGTGTACAATTTTCCCTCAGTATTCATAATGTTATCAAAGCATTATTCCTGTGTATGGAATACGGAAGCCCTTAACATTTAATGCTAAGCAAATCAAAGAGACATAGGCAATTTATAATGTTTTAGAATTTGAATTTTAGATAAGTGTTTATGAAAGTATATGGGTCAATTTCGTCAATCTGGACAGGATTTTGGGTACCATCCAAAAAAGGTGAAGAACCACTGCTTTGGAGCATTTGATATGCATCCTAGCCGCTGTATGGCCTTTCTGTCTCCATGTAAGGCTAGTCTACCTGCCCGCTAGAGAGAACGCAGGTAATCCGTGGAATGTTGCAGGTTGTTGCTCCGCGTCCGGCATGCTGTGGCCGCCTTTCGTGGGAGGAACCAGGTCGTGGCCCGGCGGGAGGCTCTGAAGGCCAGGTACGCCATCTCTGTCGAAAACAGTGCCGTCGTGGAATTCCCACCTCTTAGTGCGGCAGTGCAACGCACGAGCTGCGTCCCTCTCAGCGTTGAAACGTCGACGAATGACTCCCAAGGCGACTGTGAAGTCTCGCTTAGGTCGTGGGTCGTTACAGAAACAAACGTCGATGCCGACAGCAAGTTGATCAAGATGAGCTCCGACGACGTAGGGCTGAGGGAGCCGAAGAGCTTTTCGCATCTCTTCATGAGTGATTTATCCGAGCTCGTCGCCGGCCGGAAGACGCTCTCATTCCACTTCGTTTTGGATGCGAATAACGACATCATCCACGTCTCGAAGACCAGCACCCTGCCCAACGGACTGCCAGACCGGGTTCGCAATACAAGTCCTCTCACAATTTGCAATGATACCCATTACTTGATCAACCTCAGCCAGGGCATTGGGTATGAGGTTGTCGCTATTGCGGCGAGAAATGAAAAATCTTGTGTTACTGTTACGCAGACCAACCTATCTTCATTTTTATGGTGTTATACACTGTACAGCACCGCCCTCTTAGTCTATGGACTGCTGGTGAACTTGCGTCATAGTAAGTAACTTCATATGTGTAAATGTTATTGGATTCAAAACGCGCACACACACACACACACACACACACACACACACACACACACACACACACACACACACACACACACACACACACACACACACACACACACACACGTGTGTGTATACATATATATATATATATATGTGTGTGTACACATATTGTGTATATATATACATACATACACATATATGTATATATATATAGATACCATATATATATATATGAATATATATACATACATACATATAATTATATATACACACACAAACGTGTGCGCGCGCGCGCGTGTGTGTGTGGTGTGTGTATGTATGTATATATATATATATACAGATACATATATATGTACAAACATACATACATATATATATATATATATATATATATATATATATATATATAGCCTACATACATTCATATATGCATAAACGTGTGTGTGTGTATAGATATATAGAAGTAGATACACACGTTTGTGTGTGTATATATATATGTGTGTATATATGTTTATGTATTTATATATATGTGTATATATATATATATATATATATATATATATATATATATATATATATGCATGTAATAGGACAAAATATTCACCCCCTCCTCTCTCCGTACACAGACGGCAGAGCCACCGGGTTGTACCACGCCGGCTGGATGTGCACGGCCGCCGCCTGGCTCCTCACGTGCCGGGGTGTGGACGAGCCTTGGACTGACACTTTCGCCAAGATCCCGCTGCGGTTGTGTTTCACCGGTGAGTGTTTGTGAGTGATATTTGTTCGTTGCATAAGAATTATGGTCATGATAGTTTATGGTAACAATATTACCTTTAAAATGTGGCGTAGCTCTGAGTTCCCAAACAACGTGAATCTATGTCTTGACCAATATAATAAAATATGAATTGTAGAGGTAAAATATTAACTGTAGAAAGCATTGCAAAGGATTTTTATGTCGTCCTATTTTTGCAAATGAACTACGTGATTCCAGGTTGATTTAAGAAATTACAAATTTACAAAGAAAACTCGTTGATGATAAAATGGTGGATTATGCTGATTTTACATGACTGAAGAAACATTACAAGAGGTTTTTATATGGGTGTTTATGGTGTTAAAGTGATAGTTTGTAGAGTTAACAGGATAATTAGGGGCATTAATGGGATAGTATTGTTTATAGAATCAGTGGGATTATTTTGGCGATAATCAGATAGTTAGGTAGTTCAGCAATCTTCTTCACCCGCAGTATGCCGAATCTTTCTGATGTGTGGCGTCGCCATGGGCGGGCTGGGCAACGTTGCCATTTTGTACCTGAGCGCCAAAGCAGCGGGATATCTCGCCCTGGTCGGGGAGTTAGTATACAAGAAGCTCAGAAGGAATGTACGTCCCTGGGGCGATGTCGTGGACCGCTATTTCTTTGACAAGACTTTGGTGATGAGCTACCAAGGGGGCGAGAGCGTCGTCTGCTGCGGTTGGGCCATTTGGTGTCACGTCTGCCGTCCCTCCGAGCACAGCTTCGCCCTGCTCGTCGCTGTGCTGCTGTGCCAGGCTGCTGGGATGATTTACCTGAACTTCGTGAGAAGGTTTCTGAAAGAGCCCTTGAAGAATCCTGTGCGTATCCTTATGATGGCGAAGGACAGAATGAATGCAGCGGAGAAAAGTATCTGATATATTTAAAGAAAATTCGTGTGTCTTCTTATTTGGTTGCTTACTTGTGCAGTGTGCGCAAAGTACATAGGTAACTACATTGTCAGTAAGTATGGAATTGTACATAAAAACTTTTATACTCTTTATCAGATTAATACTTATTTTCACTCAAGGAATATCAGCAAACTTTCTTTAGGAATGTAAATAGATTTTGTAAACATAATTGGTAAGTTGACTCAAGTTGTTTTAATTAAATATTAGGTATTTGTTACCGAGAGCGAAGCACCGACCAGAGACGAAATCCTAAAAACAAGGTTATATGCGCACCCAAAACACAAACCTAACTCTTCCTACCTTCTATTATTCCCTAGATAAGGTTACAAGCCCCCCTCCCCCACCACCCCCTTATTAGCACCTCGTTCCAACTTATTGAAAACGGACACGAAGATCTCTGGCATTGTAAGGATGTTGTCTACTATAAGATGGCAGTCTATTTCCCTCTGTCTCTGTGCGTCGCTCTCGGTAGCACGATATTAGTATTTCAGTTTCCCCGCGACTACACTTGTAAAGGCTCTTTACGTCTCCATTTCACTTTCTTTGAAACCGTTCCAATGGGTTATGTTACTTAACGTGCAATGTACATTATTCACATGTCTCATTTAAGCACATGTTGAAATGTCGATATTTATAACCGAGAGCGTCGCACCCTCCAGAGATGAAGCTTAAAACCAAAAACCATACCAAGTATTTCCTATCTTCTATTTATTCCCTACGAAGGGGGGTGGCAACCCCCACCCCTTTATTAGCACTTCGTACCAAATTACGGAAAACGCAACATTAAGTGTTGTGGATCGGTGACATGCAGCTGATATTTTCATTATTTCGCGGTGAATATGAGGCTGCAGCAGCTGTCCCTGTGTTGTTTATAACTTGATTGTAGAAAGCATTGCAAAGGATTTTTATGTCGTCTTATTTCTTTACAAGATAGCGGTATCCTTTTCCCTCTATCTTTGTGCGTCGCTCTCGGTAACTTTAACCGAAATGTCTCCTTGCCCTAAACATCGTGCAGCTATAGTAAAGGCCACATATGTTTGTAAAAAAAGTAAAAATAAAATAATCAGTGCCAAAGAGGAAATGCTGAATTTGAATGTTTAAAAAAAAAAAAAACGGGAGGAAACATTTTAACAGAATGTATGAACAACTGAAATACCATAGATAAAAATGAATCCTACTTTTCCCCGAGTTGCAAAGGTGAAGCATTTGTTTTAATGCGTCTTCCAGGACCAAGCCTATCGTTAAACTAGAAACCTGCATGCCATCTCTCTAATTATTTAAGTTACTGAATTGTGATATTTTTCGATTGTTAATG
>NC_061830.1:34811811-34834311 GCF_019202785.1 Penaeus chinensis
GCCAAAGGAAAAGCTAGGGGCTGTTGTAAAAAGGGGTAGGACGACAATGCATGGGACCGAAAGAGGGACACTGCATTCCTTACGCAGTGCAGAAGAGTCATTATGAAAAAAAATCAACGAGTATTAAAGGTAAAGGTGGGTGTCGGAGGAGTAGGAGAAGAACCCGAGGAATGAGACAAGGTATCAGAAGAAGGAAGTGAGGAATCAGGAAGAATGTGAGGAAGGGAAGGGTCCGGGGAAGGACACTGTTGAACCAAAAGGGAGAAACATGAGCATCCAGGAGAGAGAATATGGAAGGACAGGCGCCGGGGAAACTGTAGAGATTAGAGAGTATCTGGATTTAGAATAGCAAAGGAATTTGGGAGAGATAGGGGGTAGAATTAGGGTGGTAAGGGGTAGGAGGAAGATATACTGGGGGAGATGTAGAGACATCTTTGGAAGACGAGAGCGGAGCATCATTGGAGTAGGGAGCAAGATAAAAATCTAGTCCGCGTGCTTCCTGTCCTGCGCATGGAGTGAGGCAGCTTCTATAAAATACATTATGGCAGCTACCACACTTATCACACTTGATTATGCAGAGCATCTGAACGGCCATGGCCAGGTTAGGCACATTATGGGCAGCGGTCTGTGGAGAGACAGTGCTGGGCTGGATGACCAAAATGCTAGCGTGTCTGATATCTATGGGGAAGGGATCGATATGCTCAGACAGGGTAGATTCTCTGATAATCTTGGCAATATTAGAGTAGGACTTATGGTGGGCATTGAGAGAAATAGTGTAGCTCTGTACTGATACTGCATCACAGTCAACGAAGTAGGCGAGCAAGTCGTTTCCACAGTCTGACCCATCTTTGTCGTAGATAGGGTAATCTTCCGGATAAATGGAGAAAATTCCGCTACAGGTGTTAAGAGATGAGTGAGGCTAGGCAAGAATAGGTTTGTTTGTCAGTGAGATCAGACAAGGCAGATAATGCGTGAGCTTGGGACTTGTGACAGAGCGTGAGCGATCGGAGCGGCTGCGGGATGGTTAATGGTTAAAAGCAAAATAAATGTGCTACACATCTAAGGTCATGTAGCACTATAATAAATGTTAGTGAATGATGGTTGAGTTAGTGATTAGTTGCTAAAGATGGGCAAAGGAGTTGACGAGTGAATGGGTTAAGGTCGGGTAAGGTAAAGGGATTAGATCAAGTGAAGGAAATGTATGCGTCTGAGGAAGGAAAACAGGTTGAAGGACGACCTCAGGATGAATGCGATTCAGAGGTTCGAGCAGGAGTTCTCTCTCTAGGCTGACCAGGTGTTGAGTTTCATCTTTCGCCCGCACTTTTTGCTTGAGACCACGGAGGAGGAATGGAGGAAGGAGATGGAATAGTGGATGAAGAAGATGGAGGAGAAGAAGGAGATGGAATTGAAGAAGAAGATGGAGGAGAAGAAGATGGAGAAGAAGGAGATGGAGGAGAAGAAGGAGATGGAATTGAGGTAGGAGATGGAACAAAAGAAAAAGATGGAGGAGAAGAAGAAAGTGTGAAGAAGGTGGGGGAAAGCAGAGGTGTGGGCTGTATCAAAGCATGGGCATGATAATAGAATGTGTGGAACTGAAAGAGGGACAGTGGTTTGAAAGGGAGGTATGACATAAGGTGGGGATGGGCTGTGTTGGGAGGGAGTAGGAGGAAGAGGTGTAGGGGGAATGTGAGTAAAAAGAGGATGGATATCAGCTATCACTTTGAGTGTGGAGGGAGCGGGAGTTAATAATAATAATAATAATAATAATAATAATAATAATAATAATAGATACTTTATTAACCACCAAAGTGGAACTTTTTGTACACTTTCATACATTCAATCAATTCAATACAATAAACATGAATACTAATAAGTGATAATACAGTGAGTAGGATGCATATAGCACATACAAGTAAAGTTAAAGTTTGAAGGGCTGTTCATTGTCAATTAATTTAATACTTGATGGTACAAATGATATGGCATAGCGTGATGTTCTGCTTTTAATACATTGCAATCTTCTTCCTGATGGTAAAATTTTATAATTGCTGTTTAATGGGTGTTCACAGTCATTGTAAATCATATTGCATCTATTTAATGAGCATCTCTTAAATATTTCAGACAAAGATTGTACATTTTGCACTCCAAGACGAGAACAGTGTTTGATCATTTTTGACAGTTTGTTTTTCGATTCTATGGTACAGTTACCAAACCAGCAGGTAATTGAAAAGGTTATCACAGACTGCAATACAGATGCATAAAAAAAAAGTTCTAAGATCCTATTATCAATATTCAGTTTAACAAGTTGTCTAACAAAGTACATTCTTGAACGCCCTTTCTTGTATACATTCTCCACATGATCATTAAAGTTAAACTTGTCATCTATAGTGGTACCTAAGTATTTGTAGCTATGTACAATCTCAACTGCTTCATTGTTAATAACTATTGGCTCGTGATTACAAGGTGTTTTCCTAAAGTCTACGATCAATTCTTTCGTTTTCCTAACATTCAGTTCAAGATAGTTCCTGTTACACCATGCAACAAAGCGTTCAACCTCCTGTCTGTATTCAGTATCTATATTTATACATTGGCCAACAACTGCTGTATCATCGGCATACTGTTCATACAATCACTAGTGTACAATGTGAATAAAATTGGCGATAGCACACAACCTTGTGGGGCACCGGTATTTGTAGTGATAACATCAGATTTCGCACCAAGATATTTTACATATTGAGTCCTGGCAGTAAGGAACTCGTTTACCCACAAGATTATATAAGGGTTCTCCTTCATTGCCGCCAACAACCCCATCATTAAGTGCGGCTGTATGGTGTTGAAAGCACTTGAGAAATCTACAAACAAAATCTTCGAAAAGTGTTTCTTATTAGCACCATTTGGTTTATAAACATGATTTAATACAAAATCAATCAGTGACAATGTAGCATCATCGACACATCTACCTTGGGTGTATGCAAACTGATAACAATCTGTGTAGTATTAGACCTGCTCACATAAAACATTCTTAATAATTTTCTCAAAACACTTCATAATGATTGATGTAAGTGCTACTGGTCTATAGTCGTTATTACATTCTGGTGACATTTTCTTTGGCAGAGGTACAATTTCAGACATTTTCCAACTCTCAGGAATACAGACATTGTCTATCGACTGCTGAAATATTCTGCACAGTATAGGTGACAGTGGATACTTGCCAAAGTTTCAATACAGAACCGTTTATCTTATCTGGACCAGCAGCCTTTCCTACTTTTATTGTACTAAGACTTTTCAGAACATTATCTATAGTTATCACAATACAATCATCATGTGTCATTCGATTTAGATGAGATGAAACCATTTGCGATCTGACATCAGAAAAATCATGTTTGTCAAAACGATCATAAACCAGGTTGAGTTCATTACAAAATTTGTAGGTATCTCTAATGTCAGGTGTAACAACACTCTTTTCCATGCCTGTTAATTTCTTTAAACCTTGCCAAGCTGATTTGGCGTCATATTTAAACCTTAGTTTTGTATGCCAGTTTACATTCAGTGATCTTCCTATCAATATCTCTCTGTACAGTTTTCCGTTGATTTCTATCCCTACAGGCAATGAATTGTTTCTTTTTGTTCAACAGTATTTTCAAATCTTTGGTTACCCATGGCTTATTGTTAGGGAAGCATTTTATCCCACGCTTCGGAGGATGAGGGTTTTCAGTGTAAGTTTGGGAATCCAGTAGATAGTTTTGAATATTTTCAAGAGTTTCTGTAATGGAGTTGGTTGGGGAGTTTTGTGAGACAAAGGTTTTCTTATAAGGGGAGGAAGAGGAGACTGGTGTCTGAAGAGTAGTGGCAAAGGTAGGTGGAAGTGAGTGTGTGGTAGGAGAAGGGGTGGAACGTTTAGTATGCTGTGGTTAGTGTGGGGAGGGAGAGGGTAAGGTGTTGGGCCTGCAGTAGAGATTGAAGTTTCTGGATTTAGAATGGCAAAAGAATTTGATTGGGGAAGGTAGGAGGTAGAAGAGGGGAAATAAGATGGAGGAAGGATAGGTTTAGAGGAGGGTGCAGGAGCTTGTGAGGTAGGGGGAGGGGCAGAGTGAGCGACATTACTGGAGTAGGGAGTAAGACGTCGACGTGCTTCCTGTCTGGCTTCACGTAGAGTGAATCCAAGTCTGAATCTGATAGTTTCCACCTCAGATTCAGATTCGTAGGTGGGGCAGCCCCTATAAGATACATTATGAGGGCCGCCACAACTGCCACATGTGTGTGACTGTGCAGAGCAGTTTGATCGAGTATGACTAGGTTGGGCACATAGAGGGCATCTGGCTGTGAAACGGCAATGTTTGGCAGGATGTCCTAAACGCCAACAATTTTGCACTGACAAGGAGGAGGTTGATATGGTCGGACAGGGAGGGATTCTCCTCCAATGTAAAGGGAAGGTCATGTCTACGGAAAGTAATTTTGGCAATGTTAGTGGGATTCTTACGATGACCTCTGGGAGGAATGGAATAGCACTGTACTGATATCGCATCACAGTCCGTGAGACAGGCTAGTAAGTCTTATCTACAATCTGACCAATTTTTGTTATAGATAGGGTAATTTGCTGGGAAGATAGAAACAGTTCCGGTGCAAATACTGGGGGTTGGATGGGGTTCTGCAGTAATATGGTTACCAGAGAGATCAATTAGATTTGATAATGCTATAGCTTGGTTTTCAGATGTTACTGTGACGAGACGGGAACGACCGGGTCCGCTACGGAAAGAGACTGCCTACTTGTTTTTGGAGACTTTGCTGGAAGAGAAGAATGGTGTCAGAGTAGGGAGCTGTGAGAGGGATCACGAAAAATCGTGTTTAAGATTTTTGTAGAGATTGGGGGCAGTAGTAGCACGGGGGCGTGTGTGAAAGAGGGGGTAGTGTTGAGGGAGGTAGTATTACGAAGAAGTGGACAATAAGGCTGTAAAGTAGTAATAAGGGAGGATGGGGTAGTTGATGAAGAAGGTTGTGGGGGTAGAGGTGATGAAGTTGAGTATGTTGGGAGAGTAGAAATGTCTCCAGGGGATTGAGTGTTGATTTGGGTGAATAATGTACTAGTAGGTATTGAGGAGGGGGTAGTAGTAGTGTTCGGGGCCGTAGTCAAAGGAGAGCCTGGGGTCAGGGAATCGGGAGAGTTTGTATTGGTGGGGCTATTTGATGAAGGGGCAAGCCTCATTGCCCTTAATAATGGTATAACATTATTGGCCATGGGGAGAGACACAGTCCACACTTCAGGGTCCCCTTGAGGGGTAAGGGCTAGGCAACTAAAACAGGGGAATACCGTGCCCATGGCTCCCTCAGGCCGATCAGGACTGGCACAAAGTCAGCCTTTCATCCTTTCAGCACGGCTCCCACACCTTAGGAAGTGGATCGTAGGAGTTGGGGAAGGAACGGAAACAAAAAAGCAGGAGGGGGGAAAAAAAAGACCATGCAAAATTAGTTGAGTCGAGACTGAGTCCCAAGGCAAGGGAGTTCCCCAGCATTGGGTCCCAGTCTCCGCCTCCTAAGCTTCCCCACGACAACAACGGGCAAGGGATTGTGGGTGGGGTGCGGCTGCGGAAGGACACTTTGCCTATTGTTTTTTGGAAATATTGTTGAAAGAGGAGAGTATTGCCAGAGTAAAGGGCTGTAGGAGAAATCACAAAGAATCAATCCCACTTAACTAGGCTATAAAAAAAAAAAGTACTTTCGATCCGGATGACGTCACCATCACGATTTTTTTTTTTTTTTTTTTTTTTTTTTTTTTTGGCCTTGAGGGGTGGGTGATATGAACATGCTGTCATGGGAAAATTTGGCTGTGGGTTGGGGTAACGCTAGCTTGCCGTCGTGAGCATTTCGGCTTGAAAGCCGGGGTGGCTGGAAAGACTCGCTACGAAGTGCACAAAGCTCTTGGGGGTGATAAGGCTCATTGGGCGTTTAGGAAGGAGCTTGTGCATTATTTCCATCGGTAAACAAGTGTGGCTTGTAATGACCGTCCAGGGAGGACGCTATTTCCATGCTGAGGATCCTATTCTTGCTCGCAATGACCGACGGTGCAGGTTGTATTACATAAATTTAATATGAAAAAAAAAACACAAGTAAACAAATTAACATGTATAGGCATTGGAAAATGGCATAAAAGTTACAAACGCTTATACAGAAAAAGAGAAAATAACATTGCAAAGGGGAAGCATGGAGTCTTAAAGCACACGAGTGTTCGCACACCCGCCAGTGTGTTACCTCACGTAAGCCTTATGCCCGTATTTTTGGCCACATGTTGGTCCACCTTAGAGGTGAATGTAGGAGAAAGACGAGAACGGAAGGAAGAGAGAGTGGTGCTGAGTAAGGTAGTACTGCGGAAGGAAGACGATAAGGACGAAGAGTAGTAATAAGGGAGGAGGGGGCAGAATATTAAGAGAACTGTAGAGATGGAGTGAAAGGTGTTGGGAAAAGGAAGACAGGTGATGTATTTTGTAGGTTGAGTAATGGCATGGGTGGAAGATTCAGATTAGGTCAAGTTGCCAACATGCATTGAGGAGAGGGTAGTAGTAGCGGTCAGAGCCGTGATCAAAGGAGAGGTAGGAGTCGGGAAACCAGAGAAGTCAAAATCGGATAGGCGAGTTGATGAAGGGGCTCCTAATACAAATTTTTCATTATTGGCCATGGTGGTTAATGGTTAATGGTTAAAAGCAAAATAAATGTGCTAGACATCTAAGGTCATGTAGCACTATAGTAAATGGTAGTCAAGGGTGGTTGAGTTAGTGATTAGTTGTCAAAGTTGGGCAAAGGAATTGACGAGTAAATGGGTTAAGGTTGGTGAAAGTGTGGGAGGGATCACGAAAAATCGATCCTATTTGGCTGGGTTAAATAGATTATTTAAGAATTTTGTAGAGATGGGGGTAGTAGAAGGACGGGGGCATGTGGAAGAGGGAGTAGTGTTGAGGGAGGTAGTGTTATGGGGAGGTGGACAATAAGGTTGTAAGGTAGTAATAAGGGAGGGTGGGGTAGTTGATGAAGAGGGTTGTGGGGGTATAGTTGTTGAAGTTGAGCATGTTGGGAGTAGAAATGTCTCCTGGGGTGTTGATTAGGGTGGATACTGTACTAGTCGGCATTGAGGAGGGGGTATTAGTTGTACTGTTCAGAGCCGTGGT
Organism: Penaeus chinensis; assembly: GCF_019202785.1. NCBI lineage: Eukaryota > Metazoa > Arthropoda > Malacostraca > Decapoda > Penaeidae > Penaeus > Penaeus chinensis. The sequence goes on from NC_061830.1 coordinate 34,818,966, forward strand.
CAAAGGAGAGCCTGGGGCCAGGGAATCGGGCGAGTTTGAATTGGTGGAGCTATTTGATGAAGAGGCAAGCCTCATTGCCTCTAATAATGGTATGGTTAATGGTTAATGGTTATTCAATGTTGGCCATGATAATCCTGGAGTATGTTGGGGAGAGAAACGGTCCACCCCTCAGGGTCGCTTGAGGGGTAAGGGCTAGACAACTAAAGCAGGGGAATACCGTGCCCATGGCTCCCTCAGGCCGTTCAGGACTGGCACAAAGTCAGCCTTTCATCCTTTCAGCACGGCTCTCACACCTTAGGAAGTGGATAGTAGAAGGGGTTGGTGAAGGGACAGAAAGGAAAAAGTAGGAGGGGGAAAAAAAGACCATGCAAAATTTGTTGAGTCGAGGGCTGAGTCCCAAGGTTGGGGAGTTCCCCAGCATTGGGTCCCAGTCTCCGCCTCCTAAGGCCCCCCACGACAACAACGGGCAAGGGATTGGGGGGGGTGAATAGTAGTAATAAGGGAGGAGGGGGCAGAATATTAAGAGAACTATAGAGATGGAGTGAAAGGTGTTGGGAAAAGGAAGGCAGGTGATGTATTTTGTAGGTTGAGTAATGGCATGGGTGGAAGATTCAGATTAGGTCAAGTTGCCAACATGCATAGAGGAGAGGGTAGTAGTAGTGGTCAGAGCCGTGATCAAAGGAGAGGTAGGAGTCGGGAAACCAGATCGGATAGGCGAGTTGATGAAGGGGCTCCTAGTACAAATTCTTCATTATTGGCCATGGTGAGCCTGAAATATGTGGGAAAAAGAAACGGATTACCCCTCATGGTCTCCGTGAGGGACCCTGGGGGTGGACAGATGAAGGGGTTTGAAGAAGAGGACCCCCCCAATCCTTTGCCCGTTGTTGTCGTGGGGGGGCTTAGGAGACGAAGACTGAGACCCAATGATGGGGAATCCTCAACCTTGGGACTCAGCCATCGACTCAACTAATTTTGCATAGTCTTTTTTCCCACTCATACTTTTCGTTTCAGTTTCTTCACCAATCCCTTCTACTATCCACCTCCTAAGGTGTGAGAGCCGTGCTGAAAGGATGAAAGGCTGACTTTATGTCAGTCCTGAACGGCCTGAGGGAACCATGGGCACGGTATTCCCCTGCCATACCTGGCCCTTACCCCTCAAGGGGACCCTGAGGGGTGGACTATTTTTTTCCCCCATCATACTCCAGGCTTATCATGGCCAATAATGAAGACATAACCCCAATCTTAGGGGCAATGAGGCTTGCCCCTTTATCAAATAGCCCCAATCCCAGCTCTCCTTTGACCACGGCTCCGAACACTGCAACAACTCCCCCATCATCAATGCATACTAGTACAGTATCAACCCTAATCAACAACCAACCCCCAGGAGACATTTCTACTCTCCCAACATGCTCAACTTCAACGCTTTTACTCCCACAACCTTCTTCATCAACCATCCCATCTCCCCTTTTTACTACCTTACAACCTTATTGCCCACCTCCCCGTAACACTACCCCCCTCAACACTACTCCCTCCTCCACACGTCCCCGCACTTCTACTACCCCCACCTCTACAAGAATCCTGAATACTCTATTTAGCCCAGCCAAATGGGACCGATTTTTCGTGATCCCTCCCACAGCTCCCTACTCTCAAAACACCCTCCTCTTCCAACAATGCCTCCAAAAACAAGTAGGCAAAGTCTCTTTCCGTAGCCGACGCGACCACTCCCGTCTCGTCACAGTAACAACTGAAAACGAAGCTATAGCATTAACAAAACTAACTGATCTATGTGGTAATCCCATCCCTACAGAACCTCATTCAACCCTCAATACATGCACTGGAACTGTCTCTATCTCCCCAAAAGATTGCCCAATCCATGACAAAGAATGGTCAGATTGTGGAGAGGACTTACTCGATTGTCTCACAGACTATGATGCAACATATGCACAATGCTACTCCATTCCTCCCAGAGGAAATCGTAAGAAATCCATCAACATTGCCAAAATTACTTTCCGTAGACATGACCTTCCCTTAAATGTTTACATAGGTGGGGAATCCCTACCTGTCCGACCATACCAACCTCCTCCTCGTCAGTGCCAAAATTGTTGGCATTTAGGACATCCTGCCAAACATTGCCGTTCCACAGCCAGATGCCCGCTATGTGCCCAACCTGGCCATACTCGATCAAATTGCTCTGCACAATCACGCACATGTGCAAACTGTGGCGGCCCCCATAATGTATTTTATAGAGGCTGCCCCACCTACAAATTTGAGTCTGAGGTAGCAACTCTCAGATTCAGACTTGGACTCACTCTACGTGAAGCCAGACAGGAAGCACGTCGACAAGACTTTTCTCTTACCCCCTACTCCAGTAATGTCGCTCACTCTGCCAATCCCCCTACCTCCCAAGCTCCTACACCCTCTCCTAAACCCAACCCCCCTCCATCTAACTTCCCCTCTTCTACCTCCTACCTTCCCGTCAAATTCTTTTGCCATCCTAAACCCAGACACTCCAATCTCCACCCAATCAAATCCTTGCTATCCTAAATCCAGACACCCCAATCTTTACTACAGCAGACAGAATAAACGTTCCACCCCCTCTTCCCCTACCTCACAATCACCTTCACCTTCCTTTGCCCCTATTCAGACACCAGACTTCTCTTCCCCTCCTCACAAGAAAAGCCTTTATTTCACAAAACTCCCCAACCAACTCCACTACAGAAACTCTTGAAGATATCCAGAACTACATAATTGAGTCCCAAACTAATACTCATCCACCTTCAAATTCTACAACTCCCGCTCCCTCCACACTCAAAGTGACTGCCGATATCCATCCTCCTCCTACTCATATTCTCCCTACACCCAATCCTCCTACCCCATCCCAACAAAATCCATTCCCCCTGACTCCAGCCCCACCTATATTAACCCTCCCATTATCCCCTCTATCCCTTCCACTCCCTCCTGGATACACACGTGAAACCCTCATGTCACAAGTACCCTCTTCCCCAGACCCTCTACCTCCCGACACCCCTCCTGATACAACACCACCTCCCCAACCTCATTCTTTATCACACCCTCTAGCACCTTCCCCTTCAAATTCTCCAACACGCACTGCAATCTTTGCCAGTAAATCAACGAAAGTATAACTATCCTTCATTAGAACATTCGCGGTTTCCGAATGTTCCTCTTTCAGTCCCACATTCTATTGTCATGCCCACGTCCTCCCTACATAGACATCCCAACTTATCAGACATCCTTACAGAATCTCACACTTTCTGCTTTGACAACCTGTTTTCCTTCCTCAAACGCATATATATCCTTCACTTGATCTAACCCCTTTACATTACCTCATTCGACCCTAACCCATTCACTCACCAATTCCTTAACCCAGCTTTAACAACTAATCACTAACCCAACCATCCTTCACAAAACATTAACTATAGTGCTATATGACCTTAGATGTCTAGCACATGTATTGCTTTTAACCATTAACCAATTAACCAATTGAAGAAGAGGAAAAGGAAATGGGGAGAAAAAGCCATGCAAAATTAGTGGAGCTGAAGGCTGACGCCAAGATAGGGGCGATCCCCAAAATTGGGCCTTAATCCTCGTCTTACATGCCCTGTCCCTCTCGATAACAGCGCCCATGGGTTTAGGGGTAACGAATTTTAAATGGTTTGTATGCTACGGGACCTTTCTATTGCCCATAAGTTACTCTACTAAAGTTTTAATATGTGGGGTCAGTGATTTTGATACCTGTCTTTTGTTTCTACCCATAGATATATGCATTTTTTTGTAAGCGAGGCCGAGAACCAAGGTAGGGGTGATCCCCTACCCTGAGCCTCAGATCCCGTCTCCTAAGTACCCCCCCCCCCCCTCCCCACGACAACGAGCAAGCAATAGGGTGGGGCTTGGGGGGGGGAAAGCCTCCAGGTAATGCTTTTAAGTACAGAATAAATGGTCAAAAACAAATGTACCATCAAATGTCACTGCATTAAAGGTAAAGTATTGTGGCAAAAAGGGTAAATAGGAGTTAACGATTTGGATATGTAGACAGAAGGGGATGAATAGAAAAAAGGAGAAAAGACCCAACAAGAGGTCCAAGGTAAGGGTGATCCTTTACCTTAGGCAGTAGTCTCCGCTTTCTATAACACCCCCCCCCCCGTATTAGAGTTTATATATGGTTTAGAATCACTAACAAATGTACCAAACATGAAGTAAATTTTACATTATTAAGTCTTGCCTTCTTTTAACTCCATTGTTCACGTTTTCCAATCCCGGTAATGGTTCAATATAAAAATACCAGGGGGGGAGGGGGGGAAGAGAGAGAGAGGGGAAAAAAAAAAAAACTAAAAAAACTCAGGTTTTGAAGTCTATCTTAAAGTATTCTGTTAATTTCAGATTTCAAATCCAAAGGAAAGGAGGTCACCAAATTGGGGAGAATCCTTTCCAAACTCCAATCCTGAAAGCCTGAAAGCCTTATTCTGTGGCAATTTTCCTTGTAAAACAAGAAACTCTTCAGAGCAATTGAAGTTAAACGAAATATATTTAATTTTCCATTTCAAAGATTCTTCTTCCAACATTTACACAGGTGAAAATGAAAAGTCATTTCTTCTCAAAATCTTATTTCATTTAGGGAAACAACAAATCTTCCCTTATAACAAAATTATCTACACATTCTCTTATCTACACTTTGTACAAACATTCAACATTTACACTAAGATGAAGCACATATACCCTTCAAAACACTCAAGATGAAGATGATTAAGATGAAATTAATGGACCACATTTTGGGATGCCGAGGTACTTCTTTGGAATGGTAAACAATTCCTTTGACTTGTGCAAACTTCATGTTTTGCATGTCCCTTTTCCTCGTTGAGACTGTCCAGGGTTACTTCTAAATATATTGAAGATTTCCTCCCGCTTCTTCATTTTCTTGTAAACTAGACATAGTTCTGTGGCATCTATGTACTCTTCGTACTCTTCGTACCTCTTGTAGAAACAAAGTAACTTTGTACATAACAAAAAAATGTTAGTTTACAAATTAAGTTTTTCATCCTAGCCAATCCGTGGAAAGCTTTACATCATGCCGCCCATGCCTCCCATTCCTCCCATGCCACCCATTCCTCCCATTCCACCCATGCCTCCCATGCCAGCTGGCTCTTCCTTGGGGATCTCTGTAATGACACTCTCGGCTGTGGTGAGGAGGGAAGCCACTCCTGCAGCATCGGTCAGGGCTGTACGGACAACCTGTTGGCCAGTGAATTAGGAATTAGTAATCTGAAGTAATGAATGGAGTGTACTTTGCTGAATTTTAAAGTTCAGAATTGGATCTCAAAGTAATCATTGTCATATCACAATAAAATGGTTTCTTTCATCATGCAAATACCAGAATGAACTGATGGGCTTGGAGAGGATTGTATGCAAATCCAGTGGCCATAAAATTAACTTACCTTGGTGGGATCAATGATTCCTGCTTCAACAAGGTTGACGAAGGTTCCTGTAGCAGCATCATATCCAAAATCTCCAGAAGCTTCCATGACCTTGTTGACAATAACCGATGCATTAACACCAGCATTGCTAGCAATGGTGTGGCATGGAGTCTGGATAGCCTTGCGGACAATTTCAATGCCAACCTTCTGGTCATCATTGCTTGGAGTGAGAGTATCCAAAGCAGGAAGGCAGCGAATCAAGGCAACTCCTCCACCTGGAACGATGCCCTCTTCAACTGCAGCCCTTGTTGCGCATAGAGCATCATTTACACGATCCTTCTTCTCGTTCACTTCAACCTCCGAGGAACCTCCAACCTTCACAACGGCCACGCCTGAGGCCAGACGAGCCATACGCTCCTGCATTTTCTCCTTCTCATACTCGGAGGAACTATCAGCAATCTGGTCCTTAATTTGTTCTACACGACGCTGAATATCACTAGAGTTACCCTTGCCCTTCAGCAGGAGTGTGTCATCCTTTGTGATCTGCACTTCTCCAACTTGGCCAAGATCATGGACCTAAAAATAAAGAATAAGATGTAAGCAATATATATTAGGTTTCCAGATAAATTAATTAGAAACCATTTTTATTACTCAAGATCAAATTTATTTTCGTAAGTATAATTATTCTTCAGGGCAAGTACAAATCTGTTAAAGGCCAAATGCATAAGCATTTTTCAAAGATATTTAAATTCTGCTAAAAATTGTGTATCATTAAAATTTACCTCTACACATTTCTTACCTGAACATCTTCAATCTTGACCATGCTTGCTTCATCATTGAAGACAATAGCACCTGTTGCAATGGCAATGTCATGAAGAGTATTCTTGCGGTTATCACCAAAGCCTGGAGCTTTTACAGCAGCTACCTGGAGGCCAATCTTCAAGCGGTTTACCACAAGTGTGCTCAAGGCTTCTCCATCAATATCCTCAGCAATGATCAAAAGAGGTTTCCTGCAAAATGATACTTGGGTAAATAAACTTCAAAAGAATAACATCAATCAACATTAGTTAAAATTTTAACCAATTCCTAGTGACGTTAAAAGTAACGAACAAGTAACGAACGTTAAGTCTAAAAATATGATACCCTGAGGCCTCGTTCTTCCGTATATATAAAATACTAAAAAAATGCCCAATTCTCCCCAATTAATTGTGGTCATCTCTCTGGTTCTATTTATCACAGAATATTAATTCAAGTGATATTTTATTGCAATTTTAAATATATGCTTATCATCATTCTAGGACTATTGTGAAAGTTTTACTGCCATACCTACTTTATACTATTAGTAATGTTGACAATAAGGTTTTAGGAAAACAAAACTTAACCCAATGCCGATGGGCATGATGTGTATGTACGTGCTGTGCCCAATGAGTTACTGGTTTAATTTTTTTACACAGATGGCTACACTTGTACTAAGTCACCAATGAGCCAGTTACGAGTACTGCTTGCCTCGCCCGTTTACCATTTACTTTGATTTACGAAAATATTTTGTGATCTTATTTTGCTGTTACTAAGGTTTATAACATTATAGCAATAAAAATAACACTATCGATATTCATAGCACTAGTAAAAAATATGTTTTTCCTGCCAATTCAAATCATGTAAGGTCAAAAGGTCTACTAATAGACTTTTGTGGCTAAGCACTAGCAGAGCCATCTATGTACATTTCACAGCATTGGGTTAAAAACGAAATGCAAGTAATGCGGTATACATGACCAGACATACTGGCCTAATAACCAAAAGCTTGATGACCTCATTGCTTTATGTCATCTCTGTAACAGACAGTTATATACAAATATACATCCATACAAAATGGATAGTGCATGTACTAAGCATCATTTAGTTATAAGCAAAATTGTCTTACCTCTGGGCATTGGCCAGTTCTAGCACTGGAATAATGGACTGGATAGAAGAAATTTTCTTCTCCGAGAGCAAAACAAGGCAGTCTTGATATTCAACCTTAGCCCCCTTGCTGGAGTTGATGAAGTAAGGAGAAATGTACCCACGATCAAACTTCATGCCTTCAATGACCTGTTGAATTTTTATGAATTAAGGTTTCTAGATTGACAACATTTAATCAACTATGCCAAGATATCAGCAATTGTACCAACATGTACAGGGAAATGAAACAAGCAACTAACACTTACCTCCAACTCATCCTTCAAGGTCTTGCCATCCTTAACAGTGATGACACCCTCACGACCAACCTGTAAAATACGCACATTAACCAAGTACTCTATTCTCAACTCTGAATTAACTTTATAACATTTAAATTAATGAAAAAGAGGCAAAATAAGGTAAATTACCTTCTCCATGGCAGCTGAGATAAGACTGCCAACTTCAATATCTCCATTAGCAGAGATGGTTGCAACCTGAGCAATCTCAGCAGGAGTGGTCACAGGCTTTGACAGGGTCTTCAGGTGAGCAACAATGGCTTCCACAGCCAACATAACTCCACGCCTGAATCATAAAATATGAAAATAAGAAAATTTCTCCTAAAATTTATATTTATATTTCTTATAACATTTATATTCTTTATTATCATTATTTTTTTCACGCGATATTCCAAAATAAAGCATGATACAATAATAAACCTATTTGAAACTGACAATTCAAGAACATAATACACTACTTCAAGGTTTCCACTCATCTTCATAAAACCATGAACAGAAATCTGCATTAGTAAAAAGCACTCGTACCTGATCTCCACAGGGTTGGCACCTTTGCTAATCCTGTCAAAACCTTCCTTTGCAATAGTGCGAGCCAGGACTGTGGCGGTGGTGGTTCCATCACCAGCCTCCTCATTGGTGTTGTTGGCAACATCTTGGACCAACTTAGCTCCAATATTCTGGAACTTGTCTTTCAGTTCAACAGCCTTTGCAACTGTAACACCATCCTTTGTGATCTTGGGACTGCCCCAGCTCTGCTCAATGATTACATTTCGACCCTGACACAGGATGAGAAATAATCTACCATTAGTTTTAGTTTCACTATACTAACTAAATTATCACAATCTTAATAACCTTAAGGAAATAGACATCTATTCATATATAACAGTCATTCAACTGAATACAAATTCTATTTTTATGCATCATTCCCATGTATGCTCATGTTATAGATAAAAGTTGAAATTAAGAAAACCCAATAAATGCAATTTAGAGGCATTTGGTCAGAAAATACTTCTAGAAATGCTTACACTCATACAGATATACATACATATTAAGGAGGAGGAGAAGAAGAAAGGTGAGAAAAACAAACATTGGGTCAAGGGCAATTAATAACTGGTAATTATTGCTATTTCTTAAATCTGTAATAAATCAGCAAAAACCATGAGAGAAGCTATAAGATTGTACACCACCTAAAATGGTGCAAAGCGTATGAAACTTATGAAATTCTCCCATTCCCATAGAGGGTGCCAAATAGATAAAAAAAATAAAAGGTAGTAACTTAGTCATCATATACAAGACTCCCTTATTACTACTTTAAATTAATACCATAGGTGTACTATTTAGGCATGAACTTTGAAATGTGGCACTGTGCAAGTTAGGAATCAAAATCACTAAGGGCAATTTTTAAACAAATCAGAAGTTATGAAATTTTTGAAGCCAAAGACGGTTTCTAGGAATCCTTAAATTTAATAAAACGCTTCCAAGAATACCGCCACAGATCACTAAAATTACAGGTTTATCAATTTTGTTTACGTAATGAATGTTACTTGTATTACAAATTAAAACTACAGCAGCCAATACATAAACCCAGGTTCAATGGATTAATTGCCATTATTCTTTCAAATCTATTAAAAGGCATCTGCCAGAATTAGCCTGGTTTCAACCAATTCACAAATTGCATATCTGTTACTTAATAGGTTAGATGGTTACATATACTTCCTTCAAGTTCAAGCCAAACTTGAGCAATTTAAGTTTCACATTGCTATCTAGCCTTACATTTATTATTCCTCCTCTCAATTATTCACCTTGTAATATGCCTAAATCAGTAGTGAAGTGAGTACAGTCAGTTTCTATGGTGCTGCAAGCCCCCCCCCAAAAAAAAAAAAAAAATAAATAAATGACCTCTCCTAGAAGCATTTTAAAGTTATGACCAGAGCTAAAAAGGTTTCACTGAGGGAAAAAATCTTAAGGGAGTGGCCCTTGGGAGGAAAGGGCGTACAAGCTAGATCTTCAGGGGAGGATTTAGAATTCCCCCTCCCCTAAATGATGGCCCAGTTCAGCATGCCATTTCAAATTCTGATAAGGAGATATGCAAGCTTTTGCATTCTATGGAGCAACTCATTCAGTAACTTGCCAGTAGAATGACAACTTACATTTAAAAATCTTTGTATTACTTCTGAAGGTACACAAGTAATTTATGCATTATGCTAGACCTGTCACTTCATAACTTATAGGACTAAGTCCTGACACATCTATCATACCAATTCATGACACTGCCTCAAAATCAGCATGCAGATATACAGTACTACAAAATTCAAGAATATCCCTTCACAAACTTAAATATATAAGTAGAAGTAATAGTAGTAAAATGAAGGGCAACACTATTACACAAGTATACCAACGCCGCCACCATCCGCATGCGTCGCGTTAAGGAAACTGACCTTGGGGCCCATGGTGACCGCCACGGCGTCGGTGAGGACGTCGACGCCCTGCAGCATCAGTGCCCTGACCTCTGTGCCAAATTTAACGTCCTTGGCATAATGTCTCGCCAGGTAGTGCCTTGTGGCCTGGCGAGCGACGGGAGTTCGCAATAAAGAGGCTGCGCGATGCATTCTGGAAGAGGAAGCAACAAAGGTTAGTGATTGCCCTTTAAATTTTCATGTATAGCCAATCTGGAACTGGTCGAGATCTTTAAAAGGTCTTGCGTGAGTATTCAACAGGAAAGCCCTCTGCCTCACGCAAAGCCGGTCTGAGGAGGGCAGGGGGGGCATTCCGGCCCGGGGGCATTCCGGCCCGGCAACAACATTCGGCTGAGGCCATGTGGGCTCCTCCTAAGCCGGCCATTGTGATTTTCAATCGCATTTTTCGTTAAATGTACAAATTTACAACTAACCAAAACCAGCTATAATGACCCAACTATTCACAATTTCCTTTCATTAAAGCTCGCTCACCAAACTTACTTTGTAAGAAGGTTTCAGCGGGCGGGAGACACTCAACACGATCTCTCAGGCGGCCACACGGCGTCTAGAATGAGCAGCAGACGACTCGCCCGAGCCTCCACGACGTCCTCTCGTGCTGAAGCTTCTGGACACACCTGCATCGAGCGTGATGAGGGCGATGACGTAACTCTGCCTCGAAACCTTGTAATGCGGTGTTTTAGGGTAACATTGGTCTTATCAAGTGTAATAGGGAAATATCTGTTGAGTCATTTAATGTTTATTTCTATGTTGTTAGTAAATAAGTGAAATGTCAAGTGCGTTTCGTAATCGGAGTTATTCAACGGTCTTGGAATACGCTCGGTTAAGGGCCCTGGATCATTCTAGAACTCAAGCAAAATCCCCTTACATTCGGATACACATAAAATAATACCTTAAAATGACCAAAGGAGATCTAAAACCTCTGAAAGTATACATAATCTCAAAAAATAATAAAACAATTAAAAGGAACATCATTTAAATACCCTGAACAGGCCGGAAACATAACAGAGGGAAGAGGTGCGCATGCGCTTACTTGCAAATGCCATGTGCTCGGCTCCCGTCCGGCTGCAGACGACGCCGACGCCGGGACTAGACGCTTCTCTCACGGCTCCTCTGCGTAAATCTCCGGCTACCTTCTTGAGTAACAATGGTACGTCCTTGTTCGCAGGTGGATTTGTTTGTGTGATAAGCTACATGGGCCGTATTGATTAAAACGTTTGGCGGTTTGCGTGAGTTTAGATTTAACGTGTAATTTAGGTGGTAATAAACTTTAACGTTTTGGTCGGCATGATGTCGCCTTCCTCGACGAGTTGGTCCAGCGGCCAGTTTTGTCCTTGAGATCCTTGGTCGTAATTAATGGTTGTTTAGCTGAATGTAGCATAGGGGCGTTTGGACTAAAACCGTAGTTTGTTGAGGTTTCATTCAATGGTGTGAATGCATATCCAAGTTACGTAAGACATTGTTGGCCTTGTATGGGGGTTCAAATATCTTTCAATGTACAGTCAATGTGACCAATGTTTATAATGCATTGGCAAATACTGTCAGACTATCGGCAGAATGTATTTTCAAGTATGCCATTAGACTATGGTGAAGAAAAATGGGAAAATTGTTTAAAGACGGGTGGTTACTACACTTTTCTTTGTTTGCTTTGTTGAAAGTAATTAGAGGTAGGTCATAGGGCCCTTTCATCCATTAAATGTGTATTTACTATTCAGTCATAATTGAAAATGCATGTTGTAAAATTAAAACATCTATATGATAACTATAATGGATCTTGATAAGGACATCATAATAAGGACTGTGCCCCCTTCAAATTGCAAATTGTTTCCATATTGATAATGCTTGAAAAATTCAGTTTTGAATTATAAAAAAAAGCCCTTTTCTCACGTTTTAGATAAATATATACATTATTTCCCAATGTACTTTTTATGTTAACGTGTAGGTGCAGTTGCTGAGGCCAAACTACCTTCATGTATTATCTGGCTAATTAGAGTTTGTGCTCTCTGGTAGTTCATCATTATATAAGTAAATAGTCCTAGCTCTACTTTACCAGACTGTAAGGTGGAGGTTTGTTCTTGTCAAGTGCAGAGACCACCATGATTTCCTGACATTGTGCCATGGTGCTTTAGCTCAGAACTTAGTTCATCCATCATAAATTTCTACATGTCTAAGTGGGTTGGACAGAAAGTAGTAAATATTTTATTATTTTTCCTTATTATAGTTCAAATTGCACTTGAATTATGTAAGTAGTAAAAGCAAGAATCTGTAAATATGCAAAATTAATGCATATTACAGTACAAAGTTGTAAAAGAAATTTTATCCCATCAGCTGCATATTCTGATCCAGATTTTATTCTACCCCTCAGGCTGGTGCCTTGAAGAGGTTTGTTCCCCTGTTCGACCGTGTGTTGGTCCAGAAGGCTGAGGCTTTGACCCGTACTGCAAAGGGAATCTTGATCCCTGAGAAGTCTGTAGCCAAAGTCCTCACAGGGAAGGTGGTTGCTGTAGGAGATGGAGCCAGAACTGAAGTAAGCCTTACTTATTGTTATATTATTGTCATTATTATTGCTGTTTTAATTACTCTTCTTTTGGTCATTATTCTTGAGGTAAGAAATTAATATTGGAAGTCTGGTTTGCTTGCTGATTTTCATATCTATGCACAAGGACTAATACAGTAATTTAGGGTTGTATGCACCTATGTTCAAATTCATTGGCTTGCTTTAATAGTGAATATTGTGTTTTATGAATTACACCGTTAATGTATTAATGATTTGCTTAATTGATAAATATAAATTATTATGGCAGTTTTACAGGAGTAGGGGTTTAGTAATTTACAATTTTCCAGTTGTTGTAATAACTCAGCATTATTTGAGAACAAAGCTATAACATACAGCTTGAAATCATTTTATTAATACGTAGTCTGGCAGTTTGTTGAATAAAACAAACAAAAAAAATAATGGTATTAGTAATAGTATTTGTAATATCCCTAATCCTCTTATATTATCCTATAAATTAATTATATTGATATTCTTCTATCAGGCTGGCACCACAATCCCCCCATGTGTTACTGTTGGCGATGAAGTGATGCTTCCTGAGTTTGGTGGCCAGAAGGTTACCCTGGAGGAGAAGGACTATTACCTCTTCAGAGAATCTGATCTTTTGGCCAAGATGAAGAACGAGTAAAAGCAATCCCTGTAGAAGTGGAATCATTGTCAATTCGTAGGCTGATGCTTAAGGAGGCCAAGGAAAAAAGAAATTCCAGCAGATCAGAGATTTGCCTTGTGTGTTAGTCTGCGGCTTGTTTCAGTTCACAATGTGGAAGATGTATGGTTTGAGTCTAACATGGACCAGTTTTCTATGTATGTATGTAATCATCACATATAATTCATATTGTCATTCATCATTTAGGGCATGAATGTTCTGTCCATCTAACATATGTATATAGAAATGTAAAGAATTGTTTTACAAAATATAGATTGTTTTCAAAGCTGTTGTATGGATTTATACACCTTCACTCTGCAGACGATGCAATGGAACATGGAAAAAAATGTTTTTAGAGAAAGTGGTCAGTTTAATATGTTGCAATAACCTATAACATTTTTGTTATATGGTCTTTTGAGCTTTAATAAGACATATCTAAATGTAAGCTTATGTTATACAGTAGCATTATACTGTATTTAGCATGATCATTTGCTGTCTTAATTTTTGCATGAAAGAAAGTTAATAATTGAAGTCCTCTTTTTCCTCTTTTATGAATTAGGTCTTCCCAGTAGCAAATAAAAATATCTTATTTTTTGCATGTCAAATATAATTCCCAACTGAATGAGGTGAAGAAAACGTTTACAAATTACAGTAAGTTGTAGAATCAACTAAATACATATATTGTGAAATTTTATTGTCCAAAAAGCACATTACAACATTGAAGAACCAAGCCATGCAAAGATGGTAAAACTATGCTGTGCCATGATACTGGGAATAAAATTTGAACCCTATCAAAGTTCCATTGAACAAAATGCAAAGATCTTACAATGATCGTCGTATGTGTATGCTATATCTTACAAGGGATTGCATTGCAAGTGCATTACTGTCGTCAGAATGTAGATGTCTTTGAGTGCATTTATAAAGAATTTAGGGTACAGCTTATTACAATTTACGGGCGATACTGAGATAGTTTTAGTAGAACAAAAATTGAAGTACCTTGTCTGTGAATTGAATATACTACTAGGAACTATTACAGGATTTGCGTAGGGTGTTTCCTAAGGGAACCAGTAAGAGTGAGGTTGGCCTGAGTTAGTGACTCCTTGGGCTGAGGTGCTTTGAGGACGACCCTTGTACCGGTCACCTTCTGCTCGAGGCTCACTGACAAGTTTTTCCTTCCAAGGTCCACGTCCACTGTTCGGAGGTGTCGTTGCAAGGTATGAAGGGCATCCCTAGAAAGGAAAGCAGAGTGGAGATGTAACTGGTTTGATATGAACAATACAAGGATGTACCCCCAATCTCGTGCTCGTTGTTGTCGTGGGGGGGTGGGGGGGGGGCTTAGGAGGCGGAGGCTGAGACCCAATGTAGGGGTCAACCCTACTTTGGACCTCAGCTCTCGCTTAACTAATTTACTAATTTTGTAGAGTCTTTTATTCTCCTTCTTTCCTTTTCCTTCTCTTCATCTCCTCCTGTTCACTTATCCGGATCGTTAACTCATATTTAACCTTTTCGCCACAATACCATAATGCTGTGTAACTTTTGATACCTGGTGCATTTGTTTTTGACCACTGACCATTCTGGAAATCCACAAACATTGCCTTACTGAACCAAAAAACTTTACCTGGTGCCCCAAACCCCACCCTATCGCTATTGTAGATGCTGACGCGACAGAAAAAAAAAAAAATAATAGATTCAAAGATGTACTCGAGCTGAAACACTAATCACTCCCAATCTCTTGCTGTCGTGGGGGGGGGGGGGGGGGCTTAGGAGACGAAGACAGGCGCAATCTAGGGGATAACCCCTACGTTGGACCTCAGCCCTCGCCTTAACTAATTTTGCAAGGTCCCTTTCCTTTTCCTTTTCTTCATTCCCTTGTGTCCACTAATTGCCGTTTTCGCTACAACACTTTACCATAATGCGACATGACCTTTAATGTTTAACACATTTATTCTGAGAATCCACAAACAATAACTTACCCCCATCCTATCGCTACATTTTGAATGCGCCACTAATGACCT
>NC_061830.1:34841811-34844311 GCF_019202785.1 Penaeus chinensis
AACAAAACACGCTACACGTTACAAAACACGTAAAGGGAGATCTGCCGAATACTCATTATTAGACAAGTGTTTTTATTTTGACATATATTGTTTTTTCCCTTCATCAGACCTAAACGATATAAGGGGCTCCTCGAGACACCTAGCATTCCGGCCCCCAAACGTTTATCTACGTCACTGCCGTCGTGTAAAAGTCTCTCAAGTTCTGCAGTGTAAAAAAAAATGAATAACCTTACAGCACTCTTATAAAATACCAAGATACAGAAAGAACCAGATAAATGCCAAACAAATGATATCTAACCGATGGTTTCTAAGATTACTAAAGGGTTTCTGTGTCTAAACTAGCATGCCCCTTTTATTTTTTTGTTTTTCATTTCGTACCATATTCAAAAAGTATTTTTGAAAGAAAGCAATATCGAAAATCATTGCTTCATATTGTTTATTAATTAGTGAGGACTATTTGTGCTTTTGTTTTTTGGATATCTGACACTAAATTATATAACAGATATGAGATACGTACCTGCGTTGGCCGTGCTTGTTCGGATAACGCGTCCCTAGCAACGGCCTTAGCAACCGCTTCCTTTGATTTTGATGTTTTCAAGTTCATATTTGATGTTAGTTATTTCCTATGGCTAAATTACCATGGTGAAGTTATCATGGAGAAAGCTTTGATATTCAAGATGTGTTTTTTTTATGTAGATTAAATTCGCGCATAAGAATTAAACCCGAAACAGAACATAATAATTTTTCAGCAACAATAAAATAGCGAAATTACTCTACATGTCTTATACATACAACACAAAAAAATATGAAAAATTGTCAAACAATCACCAAAAACTGGACAATACAACTAAATAAAGCTAAAAGGAAAAAAAAATCGAACGCCCTGGCCAGCGCCGCCCCGACAGTCGCTTATTACCAGGGAAAGGTTGGGCAATTTAAGCACTGCTGCCGACTTTTAAACCGATTATCTTGAGGTTATGAAAAACTTGCAGTCTCGAGTGGTTACATATGTGGGGTATGCGTGGGAGGTCAGCGTTCTGTGTCTATATAAATTTCATCATATTATAATCTAATGAGTATTGATTCAGTCATCTCTAATCTTAAAAGTGGAATTGATAAATATAACTATCGGTAAAGATGGCTTCCTAACTGTGACATAAATGCCAGTTAATATTAAATTGTATTTTCCATAAGCATATCGAGATTAAAATTATTAATAGATAAATTACCGAGGTTACGACAGCCATTTCTATAAATAAAGATCATACCAATAATAATAGTGATGATAATAATAACAATGATAACAATAATAAAAATGATAATAACAATAATAATTATTATTATCATTAATAATATTATTATTATAATTATTATTATAGGAATAAGAATGATAATAATAACCATGATAACATTAACAATCTGTTTATTACAGGTCATATATCTAAGTGTAAAACATTGTCCAATTTAGAAAACATTTATGATGCAGTATAAGATATTTGTTCTTTAGTAATTCATTAAGAAATGCTAATTGCGTAAGTGCTTATGTAATATTTGAGTAAAAATATATACTCTATCGATGCATAATATCAGAAATTTTGCATAGATTTAATGAGCATAGCGTAATGTGAGTCAGCTCAGACTTCATGATCAAAATAATTTGATATATATTAAATAAGAAATTACCCCAACAGATGTTTGGCAAGAGAAAAGTAAAAAAAAAAAGAGAGAGTAAGAAATTCGATGACGTCATATTCCCTTGCGAAAACGACTACGCGAACATTATCGGATCCAACAAATCAGCTGGCAGCACGTCTCATAAGCGACATGGGATTGGATCTTATTCTCAGTGCCAAACAAAATACTACTTCATAGAATCAAAAGCTTCTCTGAAATAAAAGCGATCGGGCTCTGTTTTTTGTTTATATTGACAAGAGTTACACGTCTATCGTAAAGGTTGGCAGAGGGCAAGGAGCGACAACACGACTAAAGTGGAAGCGAAGGTGCCAAATTAACAGAAAAAGACAATGACTGAAACGCCACAGTCCTTCTTCCAAACGGCAAAGTTCTTTATCTACGCTTCGGGAATATTCTTTCTTTATTTCTATTACGGGATTCTACAGGAAACAATGTAAGTCTACCATATTGTATAGCGGCTTCGTAGAATTCGTATCACTGGCCACTTGGGTTTGACCAAACTTGAATTTTCTTATTTTGTTTGTTGTAATTTCGCGCTTTAATAAGACATACCCTTGTTTTCTGACGTGATTGAGCGTGAAAGTTGGTCATTTACAGTTGACATGACTTAATTTGATTTTTCCGGTGAAATTAGTAATGGACATGATAGTTGGTAGGGGTGCCCACATATATTTGACATAGCTTGACTATGTCAATATAAATCAACACACAACCACCCATCCTTGAAAGTATTATTTCTTGTTTCAATTATAATTTCAATTTTTCAACACAATTGATGTAAATGTAAGTATTCATATTGTGTATG
>NC_061830.1:34856811-34859311 GCF_019202785.1 Penaeus chinensis
AAGTCTTATGCTGCCAAATATGCACTTTGTAAAGTTATTACTGATTCCAGATTTATTAAATTTTGTTTCTTCTGAATGAAGCATTGCTATTTCTTTGTTGTAAGAAGATGCATTAGTATGATGAAAGTATGAAGAAACAGTATTTTCAAACGTTTATACATAAAACCTTGTGGCAGTTAGTATGAGGCAGATCTCTAGGTCTTGTTAACATTCATGACAATACTTGTAGTGTTTGTTTTGTTAGTTGTTAGTTTAGTGTACAGAATGCAGTAACACAGTAAACTGGATTTAGACTTACTTTTTGTTTTTCTATAATTGTTTGCACATCTGTATTATTTCATAAGCATATTAAAAAGATTAAGTGAATAAAGTTAGATTTATATTTTTACCAAAGAGACGGAATCAGTTTGAGCTGGGTTAGGGTACAAGCATTGTGATATGTCATAAGAATTTTCTGGAAATTTAATTAGAAAGTATGTTATTAAGTTGAAGTATTAGATATTATAATGAATAAGAAAAGTAGTATGTATTTCAACAGTAAAATATATACTGGTAAATATCATTACATAGATTATGCTCTACTCATTTAGAATAGATTTCACTTAACTGAACTTTCAAGCTTTTCATCTTTCCCTGCATGGCACTGGCCACTAACCCATGACTAATCTTGCCACTAACGTCCTAGGTGCTCTCCTTGACGATGGATGGCCTAACAGGTGCGGTTCAGGAAAGGATGATTGCTGAGTCCAAGACGAAGTCAGGCCACATGATGCTCAACATGAACCTCTTCTCAATTGGTTACCTTGCCGTTGGTGTGTATGATTCCCCGTTGTATTGTCAGAGATCATGAATCTTTTCCATTTAAGGGCTCATTTGTGGATCCTCCAATTTTGTGAAACTCTCTTGGAAGAAAGAGAGAATAGGTTTTCATAAAGTCTTTTCTGTAGGTGTTCCATCAGCATTTACTAAGCTTGTTGCCCTGTTTTTGTTGCTAGTGTATGATGTATATTTTCATTTTTTAAATTTTTTATTTATTTATTCTTTTATTGCCTTCAACAGCTTGTAATTTATTTATTTTTGTATATTTAATTTGTTAGATAAGAAGAATCTTCTTTTATAGGCAATAATGCTATGTTAAGTCTGGTACTGAGAATTTTACCTTTGTTATAAGTCCTGATGCTTATAACTGTAAAAGTGAATGACAATGAATAAAAGGTATTCAAACTTAATTATCTGTTGGCAGCACTGCTTGTAACTGGTGAGCTGTTCACTTTCGTCGCATTTGTGCAGCGTTTCCCTGAAGTCATGACAAAGATGCTGATCTTCAGTGTCTGCAGTGCTCTTGGCCAGGTAAGTTTATGTATGACATTAATTTTGCTAATGATATCTAATTTTATATGGATTTTACTTACGATTTCCTGTATTAGATGAATAGACTTCATACAGTAAAATGTTCTGCATCAATTTTTTCTTATTTGTGTAGTTATACTTGGCTTTTAACTTATATGGTGTGCTATTACCCAGACTGCCGAAGGTGGCCCCTGTAAATTGACTACTATGTTTAATCCATAGTTGATAAAGTAGAGACCTTGATTTAGCTTTTATATTTAGGGATATCTTGAAAGAACCATTACTAATACTAGAATGAGTGTAGATTTTTTTAATGGATTACTTTTTTTTGTCCAATTTTAATACCACAATTTTTTTTTTCTTTCCCCTCCAAACTGAAATGTTAGTTTTATGTATTACACCTTTCTTTTTTGACTAGTTTTTAAACAATTTTAATAAAACCCAGTTTCATATATAAAGAATTAATTATAAATTTGTATTGTTTTATCAAGTTACATGATTATTCTTTTGATCAACTTTCAGTTTTTCATTTTCCTGATGGTGAGCGAATATGGTCCATTACCTTGCTCCATTGTCACTACAACACGGAAGTTCTTCACTGTCCTGGGATCAGTCATTTTCTTTGGCAACGAGCTGTCAAACAGACAGTGGGGTGGAACTCTCCTTGTGTTTTCAGGTAAGTACACTGACAACCATACTTATTTTGTATATCATAAAAAGTATATTTCATTTTTCCTTAAAAATGATATTGAACTTATATAGCTCTGATTTTAACATGTATTCTGAACTATTTTTACTCTGACAGTTTTCTTTGATTTGGTCAGTGATTCTTCCATAGTAATAAGGAAGTATCTGATGGATGTATTTTTCTTCTAGGTCTCACCCTGGATGCCATGTACGGGAAGACACCCAAGAAAGAGATCAAGGATGGGAAGGCGAGCAAAGAGTGAGAAATAGAAATTTAGGGCATTGAAGTTGTGTGAAGAAAGTAATTTGAAGAAGCTAACAAAGCTAACAAGTATAGAAGACAAGTTCTGAGAAGGCAGACAGGAATGCAGTCAAGTTGCAAAATTTTGATATCCACTTTAGTTGGGCATGGGTTGTGGTCTTTCAGTGTACATTGTTGTAGGACCAGTGACTCCTGTAATTT
>NC_061830.1:34864311-34869311 GCF_019202785.1 Penaeus chinensis
AAAAAATGCTGGGACACTGCCTTTAGTTGGATGTTCTCTTTACATGCCTCTTGAAGGTTTTTAAAAAGACCACAGTTTCTTTGTATATCAAGTATTTTATTATTATTATTTTTTTTTACAAGATTGTGTTGGAAACAAAATACCAGAAGTTGGAATGGCACACAAGGTACTTATGTATAATCCAAGATGAAACTAGTGCTCATTTACTTTTTTTTTCAATCAACATGTTTATAAGGACAGAGCCAACCATATGAACTAGCATGAGGTTCAGGAATGATTCAGAAAAAGGTTTGTTTCCATCTTATGACACTGCACTCTCTATGAATGAACATGTTTTGTGGATGTCAAATGAAACTGTTAAACATGATGGACTAACTAAAGGCAGTGTCATGAAGTTTTCAGGAATTTCTAGGAGAGAATGTTTTTATTGGTGTATGGCTTTTCAAGGACAGACATTTTGAAGGAGACTATTGGTTTGTAGTTGGGATGATGATAAATATTTTTACACCATCAGTCTCATTACTCTTGAATCTAGAAATACCTACATACTCAAAACAAGACAATTACTTTGTTGGAGAGCGCTAAAGCCATTAGGAAATTATAGTTCACACAGACTTAGCTAATAACTTCCCAGGGAAATATCTATTGAATCTGTGGTGCTTCTATACCTTCAGGAAGTAAAGTTCCTGAAAAACAAACTCACTGTGCTTTCAGAGGCTTAATCACAACATTTCATCTGCAAGCTACAGGGGAATAATAGACAAAATTTTGTTCTATGTCTTCTATTGCATCTAAAAAAAATTACACTGAACTTGTAATACACTTAACCAGGATAACTGGTGGATGTCCCCATAAAACTTGAATAAAACAAACAGTAAGTTATAACTGATGGTGGAGGTGTTATCTGTGGTAGATAGTTATGTTGTCATACTGTCTGTATTGAAGGAAGTAGACCTTTCTTCATTGTAATTCTAATACAATAGTAATAATCATGTTGGCATGTTAGTTTGTTATATGTGGCATGTATACTGTAGTAGGAACATTGGTATTAGCTGCAGCATATATGTTGTAGTTACAACATTGATGTTAGTGGTTGTGACATTTGAGTATATGCAGTGGAAGTAATAAGGATGTTTGTGTTTATTGTTACCAATACTGGTGTTAAACTAATATATATCAAACAAATTTCAGTATTTTATATTTTTAAGAATATATATGATTTATTTGTTGCAAAATAAATTTTCTGTCTTCCACAGGCTTCTGCATTCACATACTTCTACTTAAGTTACACACTTTTGATGGGTTTCTCAAACAAGAATGGATTTGGAACATCTAGAGGAACTGCTAGCAAGAGCTACTTCTAGTACATGAAATATCTTTACTCGCCACAGCTTCTTCACTCAACTTTTCTACAAAAACTGCCCTGGATTTCTTGTATTAGTCCACATTTACTGTCTATTTCATATACATATGTTGCATTAGCTTTGCACATAACCCTGATTCAGCATTCCATGAATACCCTGTCACTGGCAAAACAAAACTATGTATCCTTTCATTGCGGTCTTCTGTATAAGTCAGAGATCCTCTTGGGATTGCTTTTCTATTAGGTTGGACTTCCTTATGCGGAGGTGTTGGTGCTGCAAGCCACTGGTCCTGAGTCAAGTCTTATTTTGTCCAGGACCATGTGTATTTACCTGTCTCTTTTCAATACAATTTTTACTCTTGGCCTGGGTTATCTGGACTTCTTAAGGGAAAAACAATGTATTGCTGGCAAAACTGTTAGAAAAAAATCAGCCCTTTTGGGGTTGTCAGAACAATGGCAACCCATTTTGTAAATATTTATAATAGCTGAAAGATTTATTTTTATTATGGAAAACCTGCTTGATACAATTATTATATATAGTATACAAAAAAGTTTCATACAGCATAGAGATGATTATTTCCTGTTTGAACTCAGAGGTTTATTTTTACCAGTTAGAATACTGGTCAAAATGCATATGGTTAGAAAGTATACAAAACCTGAGAAGTCTTCTATTGTGTATTATTCTAAGAAATAATTGAGAGTTTTCTATCAATTATTTATCTTGAGACTGGAACATTATACCTTTGTATGCCTGACATTAATAAATTTATTGTATTTATATAGATATTTTTCATTTGAACATTAGTACATTCAGAGAAAAGGTCAAGTCATTAAATCAAATATTATTAAAAGGTGGAAAAGTTTTTAAGCTGCAATAGTATATTCTTCTCTTTTTTCTATGCTAAACACACACAAATCATGCACATATGCTTTCAGACTTTGATGATACAAGTGATGGATCTAGCAAAATTTACTCAGGGTTAAAGTGGAGGGGGATTATGAGAATTTAACTGGGTATAGAGAAAAAATCAACTAATGAATCAATGAGGCTACATGCTACAACTTCTTAGGTCGCTCTTCAGGCCTCCTTCACCCAGGGTTACCTTAAGAAGAGACAACCTGTTTCAGGAGCAAACTAGGTGCTGGTCTCAAGGTGTAACCACTACTTGACGCATGGTCTTGCCAACTGTACCTCATGAGCCAGCGCAAGAACCTTTTCAATGGGTATCAAGACAAGATTCCAAGGTATGGGACAGTTTCACTTCTGAAGATATGTCTGTTGATCCTGCAACACCAAATACTCTTGTTGACTCCATTCATGGCACCTGCTGCCATGAATGGACTTCCTGGTCTGACAGCTCAGAGTTAATGATCTATATGGTCAAGGTATGATGAATGATAGAACACTCTACTGTGTTGATACTATGGTAGAAAAATCAAGGTATGTAAAGTGATGACTTCAATGTTCTCACTGCAAAAGTACACCAACTGAACAGGTTCTCTTAGCAAGTCCTCCAATTCCTAGATTTTGGTCTTTATCTAAGAAACCTTTAAACCAAAGGGCTTGGTATCATTGCTAAATACATAAAGATCCATCACAAAGGTTTCCAGAGATGCAGATAGAATGCCAACACTATCAACAAAGTCTGAGTCAGTGACCTTTATAATGCTCAGTGTTGCTCCACCACTTTGAATTGTAGCTCTACCCATAACCTAGTCCATACAAGTGTTGAAATGTCTTGGTGCAAGAAGCTAGACCGGCCCTCACCACACTCTACAGCACTTTCAGTACCAGTATACAGGTTAGCAAAGAATCTAATAATCCTTGTCGGAATTTCCTAGAGTATCAGGATCTCTCTGTGCGATTCGCGATGCACCGAGTCAAACTTGAAATCGATTGAGGATGGAAGCAGCCCAGTCTATTGCAGACTTGCCAGGAGTGAATCCATATTGCTTTAGGTGCCTCAATTGGTCTCAAAAGAATGCGAGAGACCTTGCATGGTATGCTAAGCATTGTGGTCCCCTGATAGTTATTGTAGTCACATCGATCCCTCTCCCCTTCCAAAGAGGGGTGAAAAGCAAACCGTAGTCATAGTCATATGTGAACAAAGATAGCTATAACTCAGACCAAAACTCTATAAATCATATTAGCCCATTTTTTTTATCTAAGTGTATATTATTTTCTGGATATAGTGGCTATGTGTTTCACTCTTACATATTTATAATTAAAACGTTTGGTGAGTAAGACCTATAATATGGGATAGCTGCCTCCCTTGCCCCATACATATCAGCCAATGCATGATTAAAAAGATTGTAATAAAACTTAATAAGGTTAAGGGTGTGCGCATGTCCATTTCCGTTTAGTAACTACAACAAAGGCTCATCGTGGCGGCAGTAACACACCGACTCAACCAGGGTTCGTTTCCGTGTTCATACACGATTCGAATCCTCGGTACAAGGACAAGACGAAAACACAGAGAAATCGGTTTACTCTGAGCAGGTTATTCAATTTAAAGGACCACCCAACTTTTGGACTCGCCGACAAAGGACGGAGGTAAGTGCTGAAAAATATTGGAGGCTGAAGGTATGAAATGAAAGTAAGACAGGTAAATGATAATGTTCGATTCGATCTATACATATCGGGATAGCCACCTTAACTCATAATATATAAGTATCATTTGGGCCCCTCTCCATTTGAGGCCCAGGGGATGTGAAAAATGCTGGTCATCTTTATTGTCTCCTTCGATGTGAATATTCAGAAATGTATTATGCATGTTATTCTATACGTTAATCTAACATGGTTATGTATTTGTGTATACACTGTGTGTGTGTGTGTGTGTGTGTGTGTGTGTGTGTGTGTGTGTGTGTGTGTGTGTGTGTGTGTGTGTGTGTGTGTGTGTGTGCGTGTGTGTGTGCGTGTGTGTGTGCGCGTGTGTGCGTGTGCGTGTGCGTGTGCGTGTGTGTGGGTATGCGTGCGTGCGTGTGCGTGAGAAATTAGTGTATTGACATTCGTTATCCACGTTACAAAATAATATATTTATTAACACGTGCTTAATTTAGAGACCTTATGTTAAACATAGAGCATATTGTGAGGTTAATTGAGTAACCCATTCGTTCTTCGTATATCAAATAACAGTGCAGAATGAAAAATACATTGTAAGAAGAAATTGTCATTCTTTTTGTCTTGCTTTTGGTGCGGGGGCCAGAGAGAGTTTGTAGGAGTTGCCTTCGGGCCGCTGGTTGCCGACCCTTGCCTTATAAGCTTATAACGCCTTTACATACTCAGGAAGCCACTCAGTAATCGACTTTATTCTCCTAGCTACGGCCATGCGTGTACCGACCTGCATCATCGGCATCAAGATGGTCACGGTGATGGACTTGGCCAACATTTTCTTTTTGGACACTTGGGGCACAGAGGAGGCCAAGCGGAAGTGGCTGGAGACTAAGGGAGAACTGCCAATCATCTTCGGGGTAGAAGCTCACGTTCCACCTGATTTGGCTAACATTCAGGTGAGGAAGAGGAGGGGGTGGGTGGTTGAGTGGGTGGGTAAAGAGGGAGAGTGTAAGTAGATATGTGGGGTGGGGGGCAGGAGGGTTAAAAGGGAAACATACGGTGATAGGTATAAGCACGATTATA
>NC_061830.1:34874311-34881811 GCF_019202785.1 Penaeus chinensis
CGCACAGCATGATTAGTAAGGGGGTGGGTTGCATGTATTATTGGTCGGGCAGCAGAAATGGTCATCAACATCGGAAGTAACCTTAGTCATCTCCAACGGACTTCAGTCGTAGAGGTAACTCCAGTCGATAAGCATATAATGGATCTGAGGATGCGTTTGACTTCATATCTCTTATTGCTGTAAATACCGCAACCGCCGTCTGTAAACTGGATGTGAAAAGAGGTGTTCTGTCCCCAAATTACGCGGCAGACAGCTATTCTCAATGGGATTTCTGCGTTGTTCTCGGTGACTTCAATTCGATATCAGGCTGTGATCTAGCTACCATGGCATGTCTTTTGCTCCCCACGACTAGGGACTTTGTACGTTCCCAGAAAGTGAGGACTTCTGACTCCTGGTACCAACGTTCCGAACCGCATTGTAAGACGTGGCACTGCGACACAATCAACGTGGCTTAGGAGATCGGTCACTCCCACTCATTGGAAGCTGTTACGATTGTAGGGTTTACCAGAGTGCTGAGGTAAGTGGTATATATGTATATATATATATATATATATATATATTGAAGGTAGTTATCCACCGAGTCCACTTCAAAATCCCAGCGACCACCCCAAAGTATCTTCCTTAGACTGAGGGAGAAGTGTGTCCAGAAGTTTGCCGGGCAACCCTGCCCTAATTCTCTAGTACTTTACACATTTAATGTTATCTCAGAATACTCGAATTTATCCACTCTTATGAATTCCTCTTCCACGGCCAATAAGCTTTATAGTCTCATCTCTGATGTTTATTCTGTCATATATTCCTTTTATAATCGAATTATTCTCGTACGTCCTTTTGGACATCTGCAGTTACATGCATAAACAAATCTGAAAACGAAGTCCCAAGTACTGCTACAGACCTTGCATTAAGAGCGCTGTTTTATTTCTTCTATGTTACATACTCTCGAAACTGCAGTTTTGTATCATTCTTTCGTGTTTCTGTTGCGACTGGCTCAATTGTAGAGGCCAGTGCCAAATATTTAAACGTATAATTTACTCTGCGGGAAACTTCACCATGTTTCGGCTAAACATCTGAAAGTCCTCTTTAAAGAACTCCGTTGTCTCATAATTTTCATAATTCAAAGTGTTTTTCGAATTTAATATAAGGCAATTATTCAAAAGGGAATTTAATATTTGGGATATCTGACAAACAATATATTATTCGAATTTATTATTAGCGGGATCAGTATCCTTCGCTCCTTTAGTCTTGATGATTTCAGCTGTACATCACCGTGTGTGTGTGTGTGTGTGTGTGTGTGTGTGTGTGTGTGTGTGTGTGTGTGTGTGTGTGTGTGTGTGTTTGGTTGGTTGTTTGTATGTCTGTGTGGGGGGTGCGTGCGTATAATCGTAAATACCTGGTCATGGAAGATACTGTCGTAAATGAGCCGCTACAAATAGTAAAGAGAACAATGCATACAAATTAAAACAAATAAAGACGATATCGTCTTGTCCTGTTCCCTTGATATTTTTAGATTATGGTTAAAATTAAACTGTTTATATTTAAGTGGTACTTTCATAGGCCAGTGTTTTTTTTTTCTCTCTGTTTTTGTATTTTCAATTATAAACAAAAATCCTAGCTAACGTCTGAAATATGAAGGAGGCTGAATATAAATAAAAATTGATCCATCTTATAACAGAACCACGAAAAAAAGCGAACCTTCATTGTTACGAGGGATTCGAACTATCGTGAGCAGGATTCGAAATGGCCTATTCGCACCAGCCGGACATTTATTGCTCATGTATGTTATTTTGTATACTTGGGCAATTAGGGAATGACTACCTTTATATTTTCTAATTTGCTCTATTACCCCCCCCCCCCTCCCCACACACACATACACACAGTCCAAAATATACCATAAATGATTACATCTGCTGTTCACCGCCTACGTCACAAATCTTTGCCGGTTTTCCGTATTTTCCTGCGTTGTGATTAGCCAACATAAAATATTTTCCTTTGATTACTTTAATGAGAGGGTAAATTAAGGTAAATTCTTCTATTACGAAAATAATATGTTTACCGATAATATAGAAATGCAGCAATTTGCTATATTTATTTGTAAATGAAAGAAAGAAATGACATGTAATACTACAATAATATTATTTTTTACATTCTGCGTGACACCTTGTGTTAGCCCAGATTTAAAAATGAGAAAAAAACACAGCCAACCGAATATGTCATTGACTGTCATTTGTTTCCCAGACTAGCAGACGAACTTTCGTTAAACGCTCTAAGTTGTTTGGAAAACCACTAAGTATTTTAGAGAACCGTTAATATTACTTATGCGCAGATGAATGTCTCTCTCCTCAATCGCATTTTTTTACCTCTGAATTATCTGCAGGCGAATTTACACTGTAGTTGCTAGTGTTAAAAAATGTTCTCTGTCAGGGGACTTCGTCTGCAGAAAGTTCCTCTGTTTTATGTCGCGCTGCTGTGCTTCAGTCGTCTTTTCCACATCGTTTCTGCCTGGAAGTTAACTTCGATCCTGTGCTTGCACTACTTTCACACAATTCCGATCACGACAATTCTGTTCTACGTCCTTGGCACAACCTTTTTTTTATCGGATTGCCATAGGAATCTATCATGGGTATTCTGAAGTTGATAAAGACAGTGGAGGCTCGTGGAAAAGTAGAATGGAGGGGACTGCGTCACAGCAAGCTTCACACAATAGTATAATGATAAATAATAATCAAAATAAATCATTAAGATAAAAGTGATCAAAGGAAAAAAAAAAAAATCAAACGAAAACATTTAATTTCTGTACTGTAAAGTATTCACACTAAATATTCTGTTATGGTTACTTTCCCTTGTCATTGCTTATCAAAGGGCAATTAAACTCGTGACACCACCCTCATTCAACGTAAGCGGAGCAAACAGAACATAGGACTGACTGTGACTGGGTCTGAGCTGCGCCGAATGCTGCTCATCGTGTCATATGCAGCGCCAATAAATACTATACTATTGTACAACATTATTTTGTTTCGTTTCCATCGACTCACTCCGTGTTTCTGAATATATATATATATATATATATATATATATATATATATATATATATATATATATATATATAAGTGTGTGTGTGTGTGTGTGTGCGTCCATATATTTATACTTTCTCTCTCTCTCTCTCTCTCTCTCTCTCTCTCTCTCTCTCTCTCTCTCTCTCTCTCTCTCTCTCTCTCTCTCTCTCTCTCTCTCTCTCTCTCTCTCTCTCTTATCTCTCTATATATATATATAAATATATATGTGTATATATATATATATATATATATATATATATATATGTATGTGTGTGTGTGTAAGTGTATGTGTATACAGATATTTATACACACACACACACAAATATGTATATGTATATATATATATATATATATATATATATAAAGTTAGATATCATCACTCATTTGACTTCAAGGACAATCTAAAGATATTTATTGGTGTTATATTCGTTGTTTGTGCTTTAGGTACTACGAATCAAGTCAGACTAGCAGCACGCGCGAGCGATGTTGTTGCAACAAGCAATCAGGCAAGACTGATGCCGCTGGCAAAACTGGATCCCTTGCCTGCAATGCACATGGGAGCTGACCATACTTTAGACCTTGGTGGGCAATACCCGCCGGGATGTGCTCAGTCGTGTTGAGGGGCCTTTAGTTGCATTTGTGGGTTCGTTAATATCAATAAAAGAAATGTCTATGTTCCTCCATATTAGGACCAATGTCATATATATTTCCGAAATGCATTCATCCACCCCTTTCTGTATTTTTTAATAGTATTCATGTTATTGATTGTGAATGAATATTTGCTTTTATCAAAATTTACATCCATAAATGCTAAGATGAATTTCCTTGATAAATAAGACTTTCAAGAGTGAAATACTGTTTAACTTTTCCAATTGCACTTCCATTCAACACGGGTAAACATATTCGCCTTTTTTTGATTCGTCAAAAAAAGGAGATGGAGACAGAGGCCCAATATAGGAGACCACCCCTACCTTAGACCTTAGTGATTGCCTCAACTAATTTTGCGGTCTTTTCTTCTCCCCCTTTCATTTTCCCTCTCTTCTTCATCCCCTTCTTATGTCCACTTCTTAAGGTGTGGCAGCCGTGTTGAAAGGATGAAAGGGTCGCATTGTGGGCACGGTATTCCCTATGTTAATCCCCTGAGGGGTAGACCGTTTCTTTTCCCCACTTATTTAAGGCTCACCGTGGCCAATGATGATTTTTGTTACCCTTCTTAGGGCCATTAAGGGTTGTCCTTTCATCAACTAGCCTTTATAAATTTGATTTTTCTGGTTTCATGACCTTTGTCTCAACTTTAACTACGACTCCGACCACTGATACTAATACCCCGTCCTCGATGTATGGCGTTAACTCTACCCATTCCGAATCATCCACCTAGGTCATTACTCCTCTCTCGTCAACTCGTATCTCCTACTGCAGTCTTCTTCATTGTCTACCCTTCCCCCACACCATCCCATCTTTCTCCCGCCCTCGTCCTGCTACTGTTTCCACCTCTGCCATTTTGTTTTACTATTTTAGGCCCAGCCAAGTGGGATCACTGACAATACCCTTCTCTTCCGAGTGTCTCAAAAAACAAGTAGGCAAAGTTTCCTTTCGCAGTCGTTCCGATCGTTCACGCCTTGTCACAGTTACATCTGAGTCCCAAACTCATGCATTAGTTATCCTGATTGACCTCACTGGCAAACCTATTCCTTCCCGACCTCACTCCTCCCTTAATACATGTACCTGAACTGATTGCCCTGTCTACGACAAGGACTAGTCAGACTGTGAAAATGACCTGCTCGCTTGCCTATTTGACTATGATGCAGTGGCAGTACAGTGCTACACTATTCTTCTCAGAGGCCAAAGTAAACCCTATACCAATATTGCCAAGATTAGCTTTCGTAGACATGACCTTCCCCATGGAGTTGATATTGGTGGAGTGTCCTGCCCTGCCCGGCCATATCAACACCTTCCCCGTCAATGTAAAAAATGTTGGCGTTTTGGCCAACAACTGCCCTCTATGTGGCCAACCTGGCCATTATCGTTCAAATTGTTCTGCTCAGTCACGTACGTGTGCCAGTTGTAGTAGCTCCCATAATGCATTGTATAGGAGCTACCCTGCCGACAAGCTCGAATCTGTGGTAACAGTTCTCAGACTCAAACTTGAGCTCATTCTACATGAGGCCAGACAGGAAGCACGTTGATGAGGTTTTTATCTTTCTACCTATTCCAAAACTGCCATTCTCTCCGTTCTCCTCTATCTCCTCAAGATGTCTCAGCATCTCCCCCAGTATCCCTTCCTTCTACCCCGAACTCTCTCCTCCAGGCCAATTCTTTTTCCAGTCTAAAGACAGATACTCCAGTCTCCGCCACTCAACTACCCTCCACAAACTCTTGAAGACGTCCAAAACTTCTTCCACGTGACCCAAGAGAATGCTCCGTTCCCTACTAACCCTCTAATTCATCTATTCCTATTTGCTTTACATTCAAAGTGTTTGCCGATATCCATCCTCCTCCTCCTCCTCAAGTTCCCCCTACACCTCTTCCTCTCTCTCTCCCCAAAATCACCCCATCCTCTCCGACTCCATGTGCACCACCATTCCCTCTCCTTTCCCCATTATCCTTACCACTCCCACCTGGAAACTCACGTGACTCCCGTATGTTGTAATAGTGTCATTCTTCAGATCCTTCCCCTCCTGACATTCTTCCTGATACTTCATCACCTTCTTCTGTTCCCTTGCCTCATTCTTTGGATTCTTTTCCTACTTCTCCAACTACCATTTCTACCCATATTACCTGCTGATTGTTTCATAATGGCTCCTTTGTATTTTCCTCATATAGTGTTACTCTTACCTTCCTCAGACACAGATACTCTTAATTTAATGTAATCGCCCTATACCCAGAACCCCTTCCCCTTTTACAAATCCCCATTTGTACTTCATTTGCTCTACCCTCTTTACCCTTTTCACTACCATACTGTCCTATAGCGCTCTACAACCTTTGACATCTAACACATTTTATCTTAATTGTTAACTCATTTGTATCCTTTTTGCTACAGTATTTTACCATAGTGCTATATGACTTTTAATATCTTGCACATTTATATGTTTGAACTATTAACCATTGTGCCCAAGGTCTATACAAACTTCTATAGATATATCTGGTGCCCACATTACTTGCATGAAAAGATGATTTTGTATATTTGTGCCCCGTAAACTGCTTGTTCGTATGAATGGGTTTGCAGCGGTCAGGGGTTCTCTCTTACCCCCCAAAAAAACTTCAATCCCAACTGGCTGAATGCATGTCAAACAGGCTATGGGCTACAGTATATAAATATCAGTGTCACTGTTCATTTTGGTTATTAATTACTACTACTATTTACATCAACACCACTATTCATTGTATGTTTACGTAATGGGTCACTGAATACAATTTCTAGCACTTTTGGAAAAAATGAAGCCCTTTAGCTTTTTATGTCTAATATTTATTCAACAACATTCCCTTATAAAGGGAGACCACCATTCTTGTCACCACAATCTTTTTCACTACACATTCATCAATTTCTTAACCTAGCAGGTATAAATGTACTAAATAAATTCCTCTGCAGGCATGGTTCTTTCAACCTTGTAACAAAACAGTTTCAATCTTCAGTTGCCCCTTCCATTTACACTTCCTCTTCATCATCATCATCTTCCTCTTCCTCTTCCTCTTCCTCTTCCTCTTCCTCTTCCTCTTCCTCCATCTCCTCTTCCTCCTCCTCATCTTCCTGTTTTTGCTCTACTTCAGGGTCCACCTGGAAGAGAAGAAGAAAAAAAAAAAAATAGAATCACTATCAACAATGGAGAAGACATTGGCAAATACAGCAGTAATATTAGGAGTTAGATGAAATGCTTCTGTATTGGTAATTCCTGTCTCTCAAGAACACACTGATATATCTGATGTCTGTACCTTTTGTCTCTTTTTAGGTGGTGCTGCTGTGGACTTCTTTACTTCCTTTGTAGGAAAGGTGGTGTAAAGAACAGTCATTTTGCTGCCGCTGATAACAAGATTGTCTGCTTTTCTAAAGGCCTCCTCAGCCAACTTAGCATCCGTGTATGAAATCTTTGCAAAACTGAAAAAGGTAATTCAGAATTTTAACATCACAAGAAAATGCTATATATATTAACAGGAATATTACGAAAGTACATTCAACATTAGAAAAAAAGAGTAAAAGAATAAAAATCTATCCTTCAATCCATTATATAATAAAAAAAACTTACCTTTTCTTAGCTCTGTATGAGATATGTAAGGCTGTTGGGAACATGGACTTCAAACCCTTGTGCTTTGTATCAGCTGGTATGTTCTCTATGTACAATCTGTAGGTTTGGGAAGAAATGTCATGAAAATCAAAGACTATTTTCATAAATAAGCAATTTCACTTAATATCACTCTAAATTTCATCCTTATGGAATCTTCAACCAAAAGA
>NC_061830.1:34886811-34896811 GCF_019202785.1 Penaeus chinensis
TTATAATGTACAAGGGTTTGAAATATGAATAGTGTATCACTGATAAATATATACACATATATAGACAATATACTAATGTTCCCACATGCATATACAGACATTGTTGACGTTTGTGGAGTTAGAAAAAAATAATCATATTTTCTACCTTTGATATTTCTGTTACTGGAGGCGATTGCTCAGTTTTACTTTCATTTATATAATCGTATTGTTTTGCTCTTCATGCTATTACTAACTATTTCTTGCTACTCCAAAATACATATTTAGGTATATTTTCCACACTAACCAATCTGTCTGGTCACGTCATATAGTCTCTACAATACTATAATCATCTCGTTTTGTTGAAATGCCTCTTCAGAGAGACTTACTCACATTCCCTATCAACAAACCCCTCGTTCTCCACAGGATCCACATGATTAGTGGCTAAAGTTGGCTATTTTGAAATGATAAACCTTGGCATAAGTCTTCTGCGTCTCCTTCCCCTAAATCCCCGTGAGCGCCAAATTGTTGGGAATAGGAGGAAATATAAGAGAAAAACAGAATTCCCTTTCCTCTAGATCTACGTCAGCAGCAGTAGACTATTACTTCACTTCTGCCTCAAACATCACCAATGCTTCTAGAAGTACCAAGGGAAACAAGTGTCGTCTCTTCGTAGAACAGCCTATTTGGGAAAGACAATCCACCGTCTCTACTACTTACTAACGAAACACCACACTCCTTATCTGGGTCTGAGCGGGGCAGCAAACAACGTGTTACGGGACGCGTGTGAGGCTGAGTGTGGGGGCGTTCGGCTAGCGAAAACATTCCCTTAAGACGAGGGAGGCCGGTCTTTTAGGACAAAGTTGGGGTTTCTTTTAGGTTAAGTTGTAAATCTCATTTTATTCTTTGGAGGAGCTTATATATATATATATATATATATATATATATATGTACACACAAATTTATATATATATATATATATATATATTGTGTGTGTGTGTGTGTGTGTGTGTGTGTGTGTGTGTGTGTGTGTGTGTGTGTGTGTGTGTGTGTGTGTGTGTTTGTGTGTTTGTGTGGGTTATATATACATATATATATATATATATATAATTCCACCTTGAAAAGGATGAAGAGAGAGAGAGAGAGAGAGAGAGAGAGAGAGAGAGAGAGAGAGAGAGAGAGAGAGAGAGAGAGAGAGAGAGAGAGAGAGAGAGAGAGAGAGAGTTAGTTAGTTAGTTCAGCTGCATGAGGAAGTCCGAGAACAGGGCAGGGTTATCAGGTCTGAGAGCATCGACATATATCAGTCAAACTCGAAGACGAAGGGAGATGGAAGGGAGAAGCACATATTCTAAGTACTCCATGGATAGGTTAACTAGGACAGCAGAGAGAGGAGAGCCTATGGCAACACCGAACGTCTGGGAGTAGAAGCAACCCTCAGAGGAAACGGAATTAGACTTCACACACACAGACGAATCAGATGGAGGACGACATCGGTGGGCAGAGGGAGACAGAGGGAGAGAAGCTTCCTCTGAAGTAAAGCGAGGACGTCATCAAGCGGGACCTTGAACAGGGAGTCGACATCCAAGCTCATCATGGTCGTCGGCGAGACACCAAGGACACGGGAGATGAAGTCCTGAGCATGGCGAAGGTGAGCAAGAGAGATGCTAAGATGGGGAGTGAGAGACTTCGCCAGGCCAGGCCACAGACCCCGGGGAAATGATTGGGCGCAGAGGCACGACTGGCTTATGAGCTTTTGGGTAGTTCATAAAAATGAGGGAGCCGAGGGTGTACACACACGCGCACACACACACACACACACACACACACACACACACACACACACACACACACACACACACACACACACACAGATATGTGTATATATATGTATATATATATATATATATATATATATATATATATACTTACATACATGCATATATACATGTGTGTGTATGTATGTATATACATATGTATATATGTATGTATATGTGTGTATATATATATTTATACACACATATGTGTATATATGTATACACACATATGTATATATATATATATATATATATATATATATATATATACATACACCTCTCTCTCTCTCTCTCTCTCTCTCTCTCTCTCTCTCTCTCTCTCTCTCTCTCTCTCTCTCTCTCTCTCTCTCTCTCTCTCTCTCTCTCATAGGACAAATACATGTACAAGTTCATCATTCGGAGGATGATGCAACAAATACTCAGTTAAAATTTATCACTAATTTGTCAAAAAGAGAAGATCGTCTGAATTGAGGAATGGTCAATGGGGTGGACTGGGGTTTCCCAAGACCTGCGTTCGAGACTGTTCCATGCCAAGCGTGGAATCACACGTAGGCCTATTGTTTGTTAAAATGTATTTCTTATTTTGCTATAATAGATTTCATTGTTTTATTTGCGTTGAAACATTCTTCTGCGTCTCAAAGGGTTCCTTTTAAAGACTGATATGAATTACAAAGGAAATTTAACATAATCAGATAACCGAGTAATATGAAATGCTAAAATATATACACAAATATGTAAAATACACTTATACAACGATATGAGAGAGAGAGAGAGAGAGAGAGAGAGAGAGAGAGAGAGAGAGAGAGAGAGAGAGAGAGTAGCGTGCGTGCGTGCGTGCGTGCGCATATATATGTTGAATGTCTATTATAGTATATATACACACATACAGATCCCAAAAAGCATATCTGCAATAATAGAATTCAAAATTTTGTTACCATGAGTATGATCATTACTGATATTCCTTGTCCTCATTATAATTTTCATTGTTGATATAATTTTATTATTTTACTATAAACATCATTACTAAGTTATCAACCTTGTTGTTGCGATTATGATTTATATTATCATTTACATGTTTTTCTTTTTGCTGTTATTTTTGTTATTAAAATTACTCTAATCATTAGTGACATCATTGTTATCAATAATACTGTTGTTGCTATTATTATTAATGTTATATCATCTTACTAGTGTTATTGTTCTTTTAAATTATTTCTTTCGTAGTCAAACAAACGCGATTTTGTGCTGGATATGCCACTCACTTCTTTAGCTGGAGAATCTTGTTTCTATTTTTAATTCTTTGTTTTTCAGATCTTTTTGTATCATTCACGTACTTCTGTTTAAATACTCAGTTCAACCAGTAGTGCTAGTAGAATTGCAGTAACATACATAACGTATTAAGATTACCATTAGCATTGTTATTACATCATTACAAAAATTATACTCAATAGCATTCTGCCCAGTTTATCTTAAGTCCGATATGCGAAACTGAGCTTCGCCCGGGTTATGCCAATGAGGGAAGCCCGACCTGTGTCGACTAATGTCGACTCGCTAACGTGTGTCAACTGGTGCTGACTCGGCTTTTGTCCTTACCCGCCGTGGTGCCCAGCCAGAGCAGTAAACTCCAGGCGACAATTGCATATTATATCGCCTGGGCGGGGCACGATCTGCCGACCCCTCGGATGAGAGGCCGACACGTAAAGTCTGTACTAGCCCCGAGGCTCCAGTCTATTTTGACTATCTAGCCACTTAATGAAGCTAACCTGAAGCAGAGAGGAAAATATAAAGATATTTCATCATTTCTGATGTGAAAAAGTCGTGTTTAGTTTTTACAAATTTTCTGCCTTCTGGCTCATGTAAGGTCATCATTCATATGATGGTGCAACAATAAATATACCACTTAAATATACTACTTATTTCTTTAAGAGAGGGGACCGTCTGAATGGAAGAATATTTAATGGTGTGAATTGGGGTCCCCAAGACCCACGTTCAAGACTGTTCCATGCCAAGTGTAGTCACACGAAGGCCCATTTTTGTGTTTTTTTTTTTTATCAACAAATAAAAGCTTGAGGAGACCTCAATCAGGGTAAGCTCCATCGCCACATGAAAACCTAACATATATTGCTTATTATAATCAATTAGTAAGAATAATACCTTTGAAAGTTTTGAAATGAAACTACCATTTAAGAAGTTTATCAACCATAAATTCTTGATCAATATGAATTTATTCTGTACGCCTGATGAGCTGTCTTCAGTAACCACAATGGCTGACCCGAGATACGAAAGGTATAATTTGTCAACGACAGTTAAATAAATTTTACCGCATCACACCTTAAATAAGAAGCGGGAGAAAAGTATTACTCCCACTAACAATTCATGATCATGGCTCCTCCAGCCAAACACATCACATTTTATTTTATATTTTCCCTTTTCTTCCTTCTCTCTCTGTAAGTGCATGTGTGTTTGTGGAGGGGGGGGGGGGTATGTAATTTATAGTGTACGTATTCATTAGACACTGCTGCTCGTAATATATATATATATATATATATATATATATATATATATATATATATATATTATTTTATGGTTTTGTTAAAACCATAATGAAAAAAATAATACAAATATACACACGTAAGAGAAATTGATATAATAGATAGTGAAATACAAAATTTCTTTAAGTGTAGCATTAAATCACTATTCATCAAAACTTTGCTATACCAAATAAGGTCAACCTTACGATCTTATCTTATTATTCCGTATGATGATGATGATAATAATGTAAATCCATTATTATTTCTTTACGTGATGATCTAAATTTTAATGTATAGGAAGTTTGATTCTCTCTTGATCCTCACAGTGCTTGCTCCCCCCCCCCCTCTCTCTCTTCTATAACGTTAAATTGTGGCGCTTTATATAATTGACATATTTGTGTAAAAAATATACCAGGCAGACAAATACACATACAGGTTCATCATTCAGATGATGATGCAACAAATGCTTAGCTTAGATATACCACTAATTTCGAGATTCTTTTATGCCAAGTGTGAAATCACACATAGGCCCATTTGTATGTGATTTTTATTATTTTCTTAAATTGTGATTCTCTTTATTGTTTTAAATTGCATTTACTACATCGTTTTGTTCGCAGTGCAACATCACTCCACGTCTTTATAAAAACAGAATTATTTTTCAAAATCAATATGAATTACAAAGGAAATTCAACATAAATAGTTAATGTAATAATACAAATTGCTAAAATCTATAAAAAAGTAAGAAAAAAACAAATAAGAAAATCAAACAGATATGGATAGAGGGAGGGTGAAAAACACACACACACACACACACACACACACACAATTGCTAAAATCTATAAAAAAGTAAGAAAAAAACAAATAAGAAAATCAAACAGATATGGATAGAGGGAGGGTGAAAAAAAATACACACACACACACACACACATACACACACACACACACACACACACACACACACACACACATACATATATATGTATATGTTTGTATATATATGTATATATATATTCTTTGTTACATATACATTTATGGCAAATTCCAATATAATAAAATTCATAGCATGTAGAATCTGAAAAGCGACAAAGTTATCAGGAAAAGTACTTATATAAAATAATTATATGTTTAAAGTCAGATATTGAATATCAATACAATTTTTTCTTGTCATAATGAGAGTGTTTACTATTAATGTTTTGTAATATCTCCAATATACTCGTATTACGTACTGTTCAGTCATTAGTGTAAGTATAATTTTAAGAGTCCCATTATTGCGTCATTACTTTTCCTCTTACCAGTGCTCTACTTCCTTTATCTTTTCACGTTACACTGTAGTAAAACTTGGAGTATGTTTATGTAAGGAAACTGATCGTGATAATCCTTTACGAATTTCTGAGCTAAACTGTCACTTAAGCAGGACATCAAATGGGGAAAAGGGAACTTCTCCAGGACCATATATAGACATATATTTTTTAATATATTACACCAACATAGGCTTGGTTAGAAAATGCCCCTAGAATATCTCTTTTATCACTTTGCTCGCCAATACCCCCCCCCCCCCTTGAAAAAGCTGAAATGACGCCCTTGGACTTAAGGAGTATACAAAACACGTATTTCTGATGAATGTTCTTCAATTTGGTAACAAGGAAACATGGTAACTCGAGGAAACAAATGTGTGATAAGCCTAAAGAGGAAAATTTCAAGATATATTATCACTTCTTATAGACTTGCACCGGGTGTTTTGGTGCACGGTAATTTTGGTTTTCACAAATTTCACTGTCTTCTGGCAGTCTTCCCCCTCTCTCCCTCTCTTTCTTACGGTGCTTTCTGATTCTCCCTCAAATTCCCCCCATCCCACTCTCTATCTTTTGACCTCTTACAGTGCCTGCTTTATCTCTCTCTCTTATCGAGCTATATGAAATGCTAGGATTTATAAAACAAATATATTTAATAGAATTAAACAGATTTATTT
Organism: Penaeus chinensis; assembly: GCF_019202785.1. NCBI lineage: Eukaryota > Metazoa > Arthropoda > Malacostraca > Decapoda > Penaeidae > Penaeus > Penaeus chinensis. The sequence goes on from NC_061830.1 coordinate 34,893,099, forward strand.
GTTAAACAGATAGACATGAAAATAGATATACAGAGGACGAGACAGAGAGAGGAAGGAGAGAGAGAGTGAGAACGTGGTACATATATATATATATATATATATATATATATATATATATATATATATATATATGTATATATGTATGTATATATATATATAAATAAATGTATATATGTATATATATTCATCAGGAAAAGCTAGTATCTAAAACAAAATGTAATTATGAATATTACGTATTTGTATGCCCCGAAATAATCTATATCCCTCAGGATACCTTTAAAAAGAGCCAAAGGTTTATGCAAACAAAATTAAAAGCAGAAACTACGGACTATTACACACACACACACACACACACACACACACACACACACACACACACACACACACACACACACACACACATAGATATTTAATACAATAAAAGTCATATCATGCCGATCCCAAAAGGCGAAAAGTCATCAGGAATGGGTTTAATATAAAAGAGAGTATTTATTGAATGTTTCCTTGCCATATATGGAAGCCCCGGGCGAAGCTAGGACTTTTCAAATTTCAAATGAATAAATCTTAATATCTATTTTTTTTTTAATATATATATATATTATATCCTATTGTTGAATATACTATAATCAATATTCTTAATAGTTATCGACTGTCTTGTTGTTATTATGATTTCCATTATCATTTTCATGATTGTTGCTATTGTTGTTGCCATCAGTTTTATTTTTGGTTACAATAATCATTACTGATATTACTGTTATTGCTGTTATTATTATAAATGTTATATCTTAGTATCTGACGTTAGTGTTCTTTTAAAGCTGTCATGTGTGTTATTGATTTTAGTGTAATCATTTTCATTGATATCAAATCTGTTATTGCTATAATTTTCATTGTTTTGTTAGTTCTGTTATTATTGACTACTTACTATAAACATCATTATTGATATTATTGTTACCAATACTATAGTTATTATCATCAGTGTTATAATAAGCATTATACCTTCCTGGCTAAAGTTCAATTAAATTCTTTCTTTTTCGTAGACAAATAAAATGATTTTGTGCAGGATATGACACTCCCATTTGTAAAAGGATTTTTTTTTTTTTTCAATTCTTTTCTAACCTTTCCGTATCACAAACATACGTTTATTGAAACAATTAACTCAGAAGTAAAAAGGTAAAATAGGTCAAATAAACAAGTTTACCATTGTTGCGTCATTTCTAATTTTTTTTCTCTCATTAATGGCTTACTTCCTTTCGAATCTCACATTATTGATGCAGTAAAACCTGGAGTATGCTTAAATAAGGAATGTAATCACGATGATCATCCTTATAATACTTTTGCCAAAGTAATTTTAACTCTGTGCCTGATGAGTTTTCCTTAATCAAGTAACGAACTAAACTGCTAACCCGAGGCAGCTAAGGTGCGTTATGCCCAGAGAGGAAAAATCTCAACATATTTAATTTCCAGTAGACTTTTCCTAGACCAAAGCCGTTTTTGGTAATATTAAAATTTTCTTACAAAATGATCTACATTTAACATGAAATTATGAAAATAACAACATTCAGATGATGTTGAAACACAACATGAATTATAATGATGGAAATACTAGTACTACTACTACTAATAATAATGCTAGTAACAATTGTAGCAACAGCAGCAACAACAACAACAAAAATAGTAAATATAAACATAAATATGATAATGATAATAAGTGCACTGCATTGAATAGTAAGACTGTCAACCTATGCTCATTTATTATTAATAGTATCTAGGGTGGAGGTTAAGAAGGAAGGTAGGAGGGACAGGAGAAAGAAAACGAAGAGAATGAGGCTTAGAGACACAAGGGAGATGGGGATGGGGACACAGACCGGACTGAAAATGAAAGGGGAATGGTGAAGGGGAAAGGAGACAGGGTTCAAACACACACAAAAAAAAGAAAAGAAAAAAAAAAAAGGGAATGGGACAGGGAAGGAAGGGAATATGGGAGGGAAGGAAGTGGGAGAGTTAAAGGAAAGAAGAAGAGGAGAGAGGGAAGGGGCAGATGTAGGGCTTAAAATGAGAGGGGATGAGTGAATGTAAAGAGGATTTGGATGTGAGGTGGGGTTGAAGAGAAGGAAAAAGAAAGATAGATAATGATAATAATGAAGATAATAATAACAACAATAGTAATAGTTATAATGATAATAATGAAGATAATAATAACAACAATAGTAATAGTTATAATGATAATAATGAAGATAATAATAACAACAATAGTAATAGTTATAATGATAATAGTAATAACAAATAGCATTAATGATAATAATAATAATGATAGTAATAATAATAATAATAATGATAGTAATAATAATAATAATAATGATAGTAATAATAATATTGATAATAATAATCAATGATGATGGTAAGGATAATAATAATGGTAATAATAATACCAATAATAATAATGGTAAGGATAATAATAATAATAATAATAACAATAATGATAATATCGATGTTAAAGATTATTATAATAACAACAACAACAACGACACTACCGCTAGTAATAATAACAATGATAATAATGTTAATGAAGAGGATAATAATAATAGTACTAATAATAATAATAATAGTAATAATAATAATAATAATTATTATTATTATTATTATAATAATAAAAGTAATATCAAGAAACATAATAATGATAATAATAATAATAATAAGGATTATATAGTAATGGAATGATAGCGATAACAATAATAATAATAATAATAATAATAATAATAATAATAATAATAGTAATAATGATTATTATCATTATCAATATACAGGAATAATAATAATAATAAATGTTATTGTTACTATTATTATATAGTAATTATAATTATAATGATAATAATAACAATTATGACAATAAAAAATGATAAATAATACGAATAATGAAAATGATAGTGATAATAATAATATTCTACTAAGCATTGCACTTGTTATTTACTTAATTTGATTTCTCTCCCTCCCCTGCGCTCCAATTTAATTACCTTAGTTGCTTGTCCACTTCATTTACACCCGTCTATGCATGTGTTCCCTCCTCCTCCCCTCTCCCTCCCCCTGTTCTCCATTCTCGACCGAGAACGACTGCGACAGACTAAGAAAAAGAGACAGAGAACGACGGATATAGGTAAGCGGGTGAGTGATTAACATTGTCATCATGATTATTACTATTATCAAGACTGTTTATCACTCTTAAAGTCTGGTTTGTCCCAAGGACCACAGTGTTCATTTCTTTAAAATTCACAGAAAGTGGGAACGGAAAATGCAAACGAGCATGCAAATAATAAATATGAACCTTTCGGTAATTATGATGATATAATAACTTTATTCAAGTATGTATAGACAATACCGACATAATGCAATCGAAAAGACCTATGAACAGCAAACAAGAAATGGAGAGACGTGGAATTATCATGAACAGATAAGTACTGAATATTGGCTTCATGATTGCAAGTCGTCGATAACAATGGATGGAAATGTTGCATTCAATGGAAAGTTTATATTCTCATCTCTTACTGTGTAATTTTGTGTGTGTAAATTCCAACACAACATGCCTTTTCATTGTTACGTACATTAATTTTATTTGTATATCTATTTGGAAATTATTACAGACTTGTAACATTGTCAAAAAAGTATTCTTTTCAACAAAACAGTTATCGAGTCGGCCAACCAGAAACAGTAATTGAAGA
>NC_061830.1:34901811-34904311 GCF_019202785.1 Penaeus chinensis
CTCTCTCTCTCTCTCTCTCTCTCTCTCTCTCTCTCTCTCTCTCTCTCTCTCCCTCTCTCTCTCTCTCTCTCTCTCTCTCTCTCTCTCTCTCTCTCTCTCTCTCTCTCTCTCTCTCTCTCTCTCTCTCTCTCTCTCTCTCTCTCTCTCTCTCTCTCTATATATATATATATATATATATATATATATATATATATATATTTCGTTTATGTCTCTGTCAGAGAGGGAAAGAGGGGAGGGGAGAGAAAATAGGATCTTTGACATTAACTGCGTGTTCATATTCACTGCGTGTTCCCCATTTCTCCCCTAGTCAATTTCCATTTTACCTAGAATATTTATTTTTTAACATCTTGGCGTTAGTTAATGTTTTAAAATCCTTCCGTTTCGTAAACAAATAAAATTATTTTATGGTGGATATAACAGTCTCATCAGTAACTGAAGAATCTCGTTTTTCTCTTTCATCCATCTCTATCTTTTCTATGTTTTCCCATTATTTTTGTATCACTCACAGAGGTTTATTAAAAAACTCCGTCCAATAAAATTAGTGCTAGTATAATTGTAAGAACGAAATTAAAATGGGTCAAATTATTAAGATTCCCGTTAGTGTCTGACAAAGAGACTTTTTCAGCACAATTTTACGGCATTGAATTGTTGCATTTCATAGACTATGTTACACGGTTAATTATCATAAAACGTAATTATCAAAAAAAAAAAAAAAAAAAAAAGAAAAAAAAGCAATTGTGTATTTATCAGTTGAAGGAGTTAAAGTGACCAATTACAACTAGTGAGAAGTTTTACAATAGTTTCCACAAATGGTTAAGTGCGAGATGTTTTCGGGGGAGTGAAGCATCTCTTACCACATCTGCCGATATGTGGTATATGGCTCTAGATTACACTGAACTAGAGGAAGCCCATGTAGTTTAACAATCGTAAGTGCTGATACAGTATTTTTGAGAATACTTAAGCGTGTTTTTTGTTTTATTTAGCTCATGTGAACTTAATCGAGTCGGCATTAGTCGGCAAAGGCCGGGGTCCCTTCATAGGAATAGCCCAAGCTTAGCGTATCTGGTTTATCATTACCCTTACTGAATCCCTCTCTCACTCACATGTACTAATGGGAATAAATTGTGGACAGCTCAGTAATGGGTGTAAATCTTGGGGGATGCAGCGTCCATAATCCTCCACATAGTCTCAAGAGGCACTTAGTGCAGAATAAGAAGAAAGTTTAAACCTCTTACAAAGATATTTCATCATGGCAATAGTACTTTTCAAGGACACATATTTCCCTTAGCAGTGATTTATTTATATTTTGAGGTTAAGAAGTTTGAGAACCTTCCGTGGATGTTCTCGTGAATACAGGGTGCTGTAAATTGTTTACAGGACTTGGTTGTTTGTTAGGTATGGTAATTCCTGCAAACTTCCCCTTTTCAATTGCCTTTTGAGTTTCTAAAGGTTTCTCTTTTAGTCCATGAAATGACCCAATGCTCTGTTGGATCAGGTTGCCTTTATACACAATCAAAGTAGTGCGTTTCTGTAGACACTGACAGAAACCAAGTTCATGCAACGTGTAGTTCATTAGTAGGCTATTTCAACAGACATTCAAAGATTTTTCTCTCACCTCCAGATCTTTTTATCTTTCACTGTTTTTTTTTGGTTTCTTCAAAATTAATAAAGTGCTTCATAATTTTGCCACACTGAAACTGAAATGAGCTGGCCACCCAAAACACGGCCTATTTTGCAGATGTTCAAGTTTAGAGGCATATTCATATAGTTTCTTCTAATTTAGAGGTGATCTGTGAACTGTGTACATTTTGTCCATGAATGCGTGAAAATTATTAATTTCATTAATTTTTCTAACTGAATCACCTACTGCAATTTCAAATCTGTGATTAAGATAGCGCCAGATTATTAAATCAGGGTAATGTTCCTTGAAAATTGTTGCAACGCCAGATATGACACCAAACAAGACGCTTTCCCTATCAGTAGCAAATGCTACAAGGTTCTGTTTCAAACACGAGTCATCAAACCCATGGTTACTGGAACAGTTCAATAGATGCCTAGCAGCAGTTCTGCTTTCTGAACAGGTAGTTCAATTAGATCTAAGAACTTGAAATGGGGATCACCTTCCTTATCACTTTTCAGGTAAACTATCAAGGTTGTTTTCATGCTCAGGCTTGTTGATTCATCAATTAGAATATACATTTTGCAATTTATCTGCTCGATTTGCTGGCAATGTTTTTGTTTTATTATTATTATTAATGGTTATGTGATTAATTATCTCCTATCCTAATGCCAACAGCATTTTGCTTTTGCAGTTCCAATAAGCCAAAGTGATCAGAGCTAAATTATATGCAGAACGAAGAAATGAAGTTATCTAGATGCGAAAAAATCATGGTATTATACAATATTCCAAGAGCATCTTCATTTAACACGTAGAGCAGCAATGTGAGCTTTTGATAGTATTTTTTTTTTTTTTCATCTTTTCGAGAGAGAGCTGAGAGAG
>NC_061830.1:34916811-34936811 GCF_019202785.1 Penaeus chinensis
GATCTTTGGAGATCTTCCTCTTGGGTGAAAGATCTTTTCCCTTAGTATCCCTGTCTCTTTTACCCTTCTGTGTGACATTTGCCTTTTTCTCAGGTTTGATTTCACCCTTGCTAGGAACGGCTCCTCCCTGGACAGACTTGGCTGCAAATGAGGCTGGTATGGTTTCTCCCTGGGCAGGCTTGGCTATAACCTTGGCAGAAATGGCTCCTTTCTGGGCAGGAATGTCCCCTCCTTGCTTAGTCTTGGCTCCTCCCTGGGTAGCAACAACTCCTCCCGGGGAAGGAATAACTCCTCCTTTGGCAGGAATTGCTCCTTTCTGGGCAACAGTGGCTCCTCCCTGGGCAGGAATGGCTCCTTTCTGAGCATCAATGACTCCTCCCTGGGTGGGAATGGCTCCTCCTTGGGCAGGAACGGCTCCACTCTGGGTAGGGTCATATCCTCCTCTGGACACCTCCACTAGAGGACGTACTTTTCCAACTTTTTTTTTGCATTTCTTCTTTTTGCGTTTAATCTCACCCCCAAGAATAGATCCTCCCTGGCCAAGAATGGCTTCCCTCTTAGCCTCAATGGCTCCACCTTGAGCAGGATTAGCTCCCCCTGGGGCTGGAATAGCTCCTTCATGGTTAAGAATGGCTCCTTTCTGGACTGGAGTTATCTCTCTTTGGACAGGAATGGATCCTCCCTGGGCTGAAATGGCAATTTCCTTGGTAAAAGCTCCTTCACTGTTAGGTTTGAGCTCTCCCTTGGCTGGACTAAATCTCTTCTTGGACGCCTGCACCAGAGGACGGAGCTTGCCAGTCTTCTTTCTGCCTTTTTTCTTGTTGTGTTTAACCTGGCCAATTTTCATGCCACTTTCACCCTTGGTGTCCCCTTCCACCCTTTCCTTTGCCTTCAACTGCAGAAGTCATCGCTCTTATTGCTGGTGTCTTAGCTCTCCATCTTTAAAATAGTTATGCCACTATGTTACCTGAGGAGTAAACATGATATATATATTTCTTTTCCCTCATAATCATTCTAAAAAAATAATGTTAAAAGAAGTATTAAAAACAGTACCCCCCTTAGCTTAAATGACATAAACACTCATTTTATTATCTTTTCTTTACAGTGTATCTTGGCTTGTCTTTTTAGATACTGGATAGGCTACTTGTGTTTACAATTCACTCATGTACAAAAGGAGACTGAATATATTTGACAGATATTGTTTGTGCTGATAATAATAAATAAAGCATGTTACTGTACATTTCTTAAAGTTTTACTCTAATAAACTCATCTAGATATATCAACTCACAATCATTAAATGATTCTAGACAACAAATATGTAAATAAATAATAACTGGGAAACGAAGCTTAAGGCAAAATTAAAAAATGATAAATGGAATATGGATTACATGACATCTAAACAATATTTCTATTTTATTACACAAATAAGGTAATTTACTTTACCCAAAGATATCTTAGATCTTTCATTGTTATCCTTAGGTACAAACACTGTTAATAAGCTATTGTCACAAATATCCATTAATGATGACTCAAATAAATAAATTATATACTGTCCTGCATAATATCATCATATGTATCAATCTATCTATCTATCTATACATACGTGTGTGTGTGTGTGTGTGTGTGTGTGTGTGTGTGTGTGTGTGTGTGTGTGTGTGTGTGTGTGTGTGTGTGTGTGTGTGTGTGTGTGTGTGTGTGTGTATGTATGTATGTATGTGTATATATATATATATATATATATATATATATATATATATATATATATATATGTATATATATATGTATATATATATATGTATATATATATGTATATATATATATATGTATATATATATATATATGTATATATATATGTATATATATATATGTATATATATATGTATATATATATATGTATATATATATATATGTATATATATATGTATATATATATAACATAATATATGTGTATATATATATATGTATATATATATATACACATAAATATATGTATATATATATATATATATATATATATATATATATATATATATATATACACATAAATATATATATTATATATATACCGTATATAAATATATATACATAAATATATATATATATATAATCATAAAGAAAAAAATAATACTAATAGGTAATATATATAAAACTACAGTAAAAGTAGCCACTTTAGAGTTTCTTATATAAACTTACAGGGCACAGCTGGATAACAATAAAAATCATCATTTTTCAAAATAAGAAAATAAAGACATAACAGGTATTGATATCTGCAAACCATGAGTCCTTATAAGAATTCATTAAGGAAATCACCATCCTTTAGGTATAAGAGTAAACACTGACAAGACAACCATGTGTCTGTTGCTACTGGCATTCATACACTCAGTGATCAGCAAAGGCCAATAACCTCTCCAACCCACACACTTGCACAGAATTTCCAGGTCTTACGAACTTGCAGAAATTATTGATAATTCATCATCAAATAAAGAACCAGCCCAACACGCTCTTATCTCGCCAGAATATACATAGGGAAGTTTACTACACTTTGCTGAAGTACTGAAGGTATGGAGGCTGTGACAATGAGGGATAGACTTAAGATTAGCCATCCTACCAGCTTGCAATAAGCTTTGGGTGGATTTAACTGGAACACAGCCAATATAATGACAGTAAAAGAAAAGAAAAAAAAAAAAACTAGAACTAGTATCTTGTTATTGTACTTACTTCCCATTCTACGGAAAATCACAAAACTGTCAGTCTTGTACACAGGAATAAATCAACTATTAAAAAACAACCATGTGAAGAGCGCCAGACGAAATGCCAAAGATGATAGTGACAAGATTACAGTGTCCCTGTAGTTGAATACCACATGGTTTTACCGCACTCTTTGCTTTCGGGACACGCTGGAAGAACGTTGCACTCTCGTAGGAAACGTTTCTGTAAACGCTTAGACTAATAGCTTTCGAGTATCACATTTTCGAAGAGAAAACCCGATACATACAACCACTAAAAAAAAAAAAAAAAAAAAAAAAAAATGAGCAGCTTAGATGATAAAGGCATTATAAATCAAAGCTGAAATCAAACACGAAATCCTTACCATACGAAAGACTTTTGTTTTGGAAGTGCCATTCTCAACCTTTAAAAGAAAATGGATCGTTGTGGGTAACTTTACCAAACGCTCATCGAGTATTAAAAGCCATGTTGAGACAATATAAACAACATTCACCTTGACTAAATCATATGAATTATCTTTGCTACAAACTCGAGCATATATAAAAATAGTCATATCATCAGTGACTCCCTTAGGTTGAATTATGTCGCATTAGTACTAGCGGAGGGAGCACGTTTTCACTTAATACCTTTAACCTCTCATTTCTCGTATAGTAGTTGTTGGCCGCGACAACTTTGTTTAAATTGAAGCTGATCTACTCGATGATCTCCCTCCGTCGCGATGCATGGAGCTTCTATCATTTCATATTTATTAAATCCTTTCTGGATCACTTTTGTTCGCTCTCTGCTGTCCAGCTTCATGTACAATAAAAAGGTGTTGTCTTTTCTTATATACCAAATCTTTAACCCTTTCGCCGGAGGTATTGGTATGTTAACAAAATATCTACTGAACACCTCGATGTCACACTGTAGTTGTATAAGAAATTTAGGGGCAATAGGGTCGGAGCTTTAATTTATATTTGTTGCGTGGTTAATTTATCACTTCTCATTCATGCTTGTTTGTGGGTGAATCTTAATAAAATATGAGTAGATCGTCCTTTTGAGAAATTGGTAGAATTATTTCCATTAACTCATAAGTTACGCCATTGCAACATTACGCTATATCGCGCAGGTACGCAACCAATTAGGCGCGATAGCACTGGGTTAGGTGTATACATATATGCATGCATGTGTGTATGTATATATATATATATATATATATATATATATATATATATATGTGTGTATGTGTGTGTGTATGTGTGTGTGTATGTGTGTGTGTATGTGTGTGTGTATGTGTGTGTGTGTGTGTGTATGTGTGTGTGTGTGTGTTGTGTGTTGTGTGTTGTGTGTTGTGTGTTGTGTGTTGTGTGTTGTGTGTGTGTGTGTTGTGTGTGTGTGTGTGTGTTGTGTGTGTGTGTGTGTGTGTGTGTGTGTGTGTGTGTGTGTGTGTGTGTGTGTGTGTGTGTGTGTGTGTGTGTGTGTGTGTGTGTGTGTGTGTGTGTGTGTGTGTGTGTGTGTGTGTATTATATATGATATAACACACACATGCACGCACTCATGCATGTAAGTATATATACATATATAAACACACACACACTTTTAAATCTGTGTGGTACATACTTGGTTTAGGGAGATGGGTTTTTATAAATGCACGCTAATTCATATTAACATACAACTGCAAGGTAAAAAAACAAGGTGATATTTCAAAAAAATTGATCTATATAACTTTGCTAAAGAACAAGGGTTTCCATAAATGAAGACTTCAATTCTTTTTAAACTTACTTTAAGATGGAAATTGACAATATCCAATTAAAAAAATAACGTAAATAATAGTCTCAATTAGTGCATAAAACTAGGTTTTAAGTACATCTATATATTGCACTGTAACTTAATTTAATGCTTGTCTTGTTTCTGTAACTTATAAAAGAATTTTTAAAAAATAATCGCAGTCCATTACTCTATAATTTCCATAGATAACAGTTGAGAATTGTTTACTAGCATTATCAGTTATTAAATATAGGTAACTGTATACAATATGTGTTATGTAATGCAAAGTATCTTTTAAACATATGATGACTTACAACATTTCCACCCAGCATCAAAGGGATATTCATTTGCTTCTGTTACAAGCAGTCCCTATGAAAATGAGATATACATCTCAAATGGGAAGAATTGATTCCAAAGCAGTCCCAGATAATAGTTAATAGTTAAGCAAAATAAATGACAGACAACAAAGGTCATCAATTAATATCGAAAGGTATAGTAGTGAAAATGGTAAAGAGGGGGTTAGCTGATGATTAAATAAGCTACATGTCAAAAGTTGTAGAGCAGTTCAGGATAGTATGGCATTGAAAGGGACAAAAAGGGATGAGGGTAGGAGAATGTCAGGAGGGAGAGAATCAAGGGAAGGGGGTTGTGACAAAGAGTCACAGGTTTAGCCAGGGGGAAGCAAAAGGGATAGTGAGGAAGGATGGGGGGATGATGCATATTAAGCAGGGAGAACAGGATGTGCTAGGAGGGAGTGGGAGGAAAGGGTGTAGGGGCAACATGAATAGGAGGAGGATGGATGTTGGCAGTTACTTTAAGTTTAGACGGAATGAGAGCAGAGTGATTGGAAAATGGATTAGTGTACCACTGTATCTTCAAAAGTTTCTGAAGTGGATTTGGTTGGGGAGGTCTGAGAAACAAAGGTTTTCTTATGAGACAGAAAAGAGATATGCTTCTGAAGGGTAGAAGAAGAAGTAGGTGGATGAAAGGGTGTGGTAGGAGAAGATGGAGTGAAAGCAAGTAGGGAGAGGGGTAGCAGTCAGTTCAGTGGTAAAGACAGTGGTATCTTGGTTTAGAATTGTAAAAAAAAAAAAAAAAAAAAAAACTGGGAGAGGAAGGGGTTGAAGTGAGTACATAAGATAGAGGAGGAATAGATACAGGGATGATGTAGAAACAACTTGGGAGGAAGCAGTAGGAGCAAAGTGAAGGGCAGCACTAGAGTTGAGAGTAAGAGGAAAACTTTGTTGACTGTCTCCTCTCTGGCATTGCATAATGTGAGGCCAAATTTGAATCTGAGAGTTGCTACCTCAGACTCAAACTCGTAGGTAGGGCAGCCCATATAAAATACATTATAGCAGCCATCACAGTTGGCACATGTGCATGATTGTGAAGAGCAATTTGATCAATCCTGACCAGGTTGGGAACATTGAGAGTATAGGGCTGTGGAGCAGCAGTGGTTGTCAGGGTGGCCTTAGATACCAACAGTTCTGACATTGACAGGGTAGAGGTTGATATGGTTGGACAGTGAGGGATTCTCCACCAATGTAAACAACATGGGGAAGGTCTAGGGAGAATGGTGTATTTATCTATTTATTTAAAATTGTCTGCATCAACATCAATGTCATTAGCAATAGAGTGGGCTTTTTTTTTTTTTCTTTTTTCTTTTTTCCCCTAGGGTGATGTTTCTCGATTTTCAAAATGGTTAATGGTAAAAGCAAATATGCCAAGCATCAAAGGACATATAGCATTATGATAAAGTATTGTGGCAAAAAGGGTAAATATGACTTATCATTTAGGATAAGTGGACAGATGAAGGGGATGAAGAGAGAAGGAAAAGGAAAGGGGGAGAATAAAAGACTGCAAAATTTGTGGCAAGGGCTGAGGTCCAAAGCAGGGGTGATCCCCTACATTAGGCCTCAGTCTCCATCTCCTAAGCCCCCCCCCCCCACCCCCCCCCACCCCCACGACACGTGCAAGGGATTAGAGGAAGGGAATGGTGTAGCATTGTACTGATATCATTTATCTATTGAAAATTTTCTGCCAAGTCCACATCTAAGATCATTGGCGGCATATTCAAAATATATTAATAGGGTAGGGCTTGGGGGTGAAACCCCAGGGTAAGTAAGTTTTTATTTTATTTAATAAGGTGATGCTTGTAGATTTCAAAAATGGTTAATGGTCTGAACAAATATTTGTAACAGACACCAAGGGTCATATAACATCATAATAAAGTGTTGTGGTGAAAAGGGTAAAAATGAGTTAACGATTAGGATAAACGGACAGAAGGGGTTGAAGACGAAAAAGAAAAGGAAAGGAGAAGAAAAAACATACAAAATTAGTTGAGGTGAGGGCTAAAGTCCAAGGCATCATACTGATACTGCGTCATAGTCCACATGCAGGCGAGAAAGTCTTTTCCTTGTCATAGACAGGCCAGTTTGTCAGGGAAATGGAGATAGTTCTGGTACAAGTATTGAGGAAGGGATGAGGGTGGGCAGGGATGGGTTTGTCAATGAAGTCAGTCAGGGTTGATAATGATTTAACTTGGGATTTGCAGATAACTGTGACAAGGCAGGTATAATAGTGGCAGCTACAGATAGAAACTGCCTACTTGTTTTTGGAGACATTGTTGGATGAGGCGAGTGTTAAGGTTAAGTGGCTGTAGAGGGAATCACAAAAAATCAATCCCATTTGGCTGGACTAACAGAGTACTCATAAGATTTGTAGAGGTAGGGGTAGTAGAAGTATGGGGTTTTGTGGAATAGGGAGTGGCATTGAGCGAAAGTAGCACTGCAGAGAGATGGATAATGAGGCTGCAGGGTACTAATAAGGGAGAAGGGGGTTGTAGATGGTTAATGGTTAATGGTTAAAAGCAAAATAAATGTGCTAGACATCTAAGGTCATGTAGCACTAGAGTAAATGGTAGTGAAGGGTGGTTGAGTTAGTGTTTAGTTGTCAAAGTTGGGCAAAGGAATTGACGAGTAAATGGGTTAAGGTTGGGTAAGGTAATGTATAGGGGTTAGATCAAGTGAAGGATGTATATGTATTTGAGGAATGAAAACAGGTTGTCAAAGCAGAAAGTGTGAGAAGTTGTGGGAGGGATCACGAAAAATCGGTCCCATTTGGCTGGGCTAAATAGATTATTTAAGAATTTTGTAGAGATGGGGGTAGTAGAAGGACGGGGACATGTGGAAGAGGGAGTAGTGTTGAGGGAGGTAGTGTTATGAGGAGGTGGACAATAAGGTTGTAAGGTAGTATAAGGGAGGATGGGGTAGTTGATGAAGAAGGTTGTGGGGGTATAGTTGTTGAAGTTAAGCATGTTGGGTGTAGAAATGTCTCCTGGGGTGTTGATTAGGGTGGATACTGTACTAGTCGGTATTGAGGAGGGGGTATTAGTTGTAGTGTTCAGAGCCATGGTAAAAGGAGAGCCTGTGGTCAGGGAATCAGGCGAGTTTGAATTGGTGGAGCTATTTGATGAAGAGGCAAGCCTCATTGCCTCTAATAATGGTATGGTTAATGGTTAATGGTTAATGGTTATTCATTGTTGGCCATGATAAGCCTGGAGTATGTTGGGGAGAGAAACGGTCCACCCCTCAGGGTCGCTTGAGGGGTAAGGGCTAGACAACTAAAGCAGGGGAATACCGTGCCCATGGCTCCCTCAGGCCGTTCAGGACTGGCACAAAGTCAGCCTTTCATCACGGCTCTCACACCTTAGGAAGTGGATAGTAGAAGGGGTTGGTGAAGGGACAGAAAGGAAAAAGTAGGAGGGGGAAAAAAAGACCATGCAAAATTTGTTGAGTCGAGGGCTGAGTCCCAAGGTTGGGGAGTTCCCCAGCATTGGGTACCAGTCTCCGCCTCCTAAGCCCCCCCACGACAACAACGGGCAAGGGATTGGGTGGGAGGGGGTTGTAGAGGATATTGGGAGAGTAGGAATGTTTCCTGGAGAGCCTGGGTTCAGGGAATCAGGGGAATTAACCATACAATGAAGGTACCAGAAATATCTGGGTGTCACTCATTTCAGTGACTTCTGGCAACCATCCAGCCTTTTGGCAGGGGAGTCCACTATGTATAGCAGAACTTCCCACTCGACATGCTCTAAAATGTTGACATTTATAGCCATAACCATCATGATTTTGTTTTTCATGATGGCTATAGGAGTGCCTAGCTACAAGAGCCTAAAATCAGTGGGGCTAACTGATAAAGAGGCAAGCCTCATTGCCTCTAATAGGGGTACAAAATCTTCATTACTGGCCATGGTAAGTCTCAAGTATGTTGGGGAGAGAAATGGTCCACCCTTGAGGGGTAAGAGTGTGATAACTAAATGGGAATACTGTGCCTATGGCTCCCATAGGCCATTCTTTCAACACAGTTCTCACATCTTAGGAAGTGGATAGTAGCAGAGGGTGGGGAAGAGAAGGAAAAGGAGAGGGGAAGAAGAAAAGACCATGCAAAATTAGTTAAATTAGGGCTGAGGCTCAAGGTGGCATTAGCCCTCAGTCTCTGTCTCCTTAGCTCCCCCATGGCAACAACAGGCAAAGGATTGGGGGGAGCAGTCCCAAATAGCAATGGGGTATATGTCTCAAATGGGAAGAATTGATTCCAAAACCTCAAAATCTTTATCATCTTTATTGAATATTTCAGGCTTTGGTTGACATAGTATAAGCTATCACATACAATACTCATTCAATGATTTTCATAGGTTACATAAATCAGACTGGACATTTAGTTCCTTTAAGATCTATTATGACTTGTAACTGTCTTGCTTCAGAGTAACTGAATCACGGTAAAGAATCTAAAAATGTAAAAATATAAATGTGCTAATTTACATTATTAATATTAAAAATAATTTCCAAGTGAGGGCAATAAATGCACAATGTTAAGCAAAATAATCTACAGAACAGTTTATATAAAAACTTCAAAGTATTACCTCAAATGTAAACAATGACAAGAGTATATAAAAGATCTTGCTTTTGTAACAAAAATGCTATCTCAACTCATGCTAATGCTGAAGTATCTAGAATCTGGTTTCAAAACGACTAGAACACAAGATTTGAACCTTTGAAGAAAACAACTTTGATTTATCATATACAAATCATTTACATACATAATAATCAGCAGTTCAAGTTCATCTGTCTTGCCTTTTATTGCTTTTCAACTGATTATTTTCTCAGCAAGGGAAGAGATGCTTTTTCTTAAATGTTTCTTAATATCTTCAAGGCTAACAAAAATCTTCATACATGGAATACTATTATCTACAATAATGTTCTTTCCTGTTCCCATCCTATGAATATAAATGTTTAAATCTGTCATTATAGGATTGATAAAGTGGTTAAAAAGATATATATATATTCTACAACAATTTCAATCTGGCATGAAGAAAAAGAAAGTATGAAGGAAAGAAGGAAAGAAAGAAAGAAAGAAAGAAAAAAAAAACACACCAAATTTATAAAATTTCTTGACACTGCAGCAAATTAATTTCTTAGTTTTTTATCACAATAATCTTGAATGCAACATCCCATCTATTTATCTTTTTCTTTCTCATTGCATAATATTTATGGTACATACAGAAAATAATCAACCACAAATTGATCAACAAATACTGTAAAACAAGTAACATCTATAATCTGATCATAATGGAACACAGCATATAAATCAATAAATCAATATTGCTAGAACTACAAACTATAAAGTGAACTGCTACAAATGCAGTATTTCTTTTGACTGACACATGTAAATATAATTATAATGGTACTTAATTTCAGATCTCCCAGTCTCTTCTATGACAGGAAAGTTAATTTTATAATTTTTTCTTCTGCATCCTCCTTTACTCAACTCAATAAATTGCATTAAGGTACTTCTTGTTCCTCAAAGAATACAATCATAATATTGTGCATTACCATGCAATGCAATCCTTACCACGACTAGCATTAAAAAACCTTACTGATAAAACCACTGATATGTTGGCAACGAGTGCTGCCAAGAATAACCTTACCACTTTTTTCATTTCAAAACTGAGATAGAGAGAAAGTAAAGTATGAAGTTTACCTGCCTTCTAAAGATTCATTCCTCTGCTGATAAGTGCAAGCATCTAATGAATTATTTTGCAATATTCCTAAATATCAAAATCACTCGCTCCTGGCATCTCAAGAACATTAAGTCAAACTGATCCACTAAAATGTTAAAAAAAGAAGAAAAAAAAAAATGGATATATAATATATATATATACACGTATATAGATTTGTGATACATATAATTTCCACAGGAAACCAAACTGTCACTCTAACACTTTGAAAATTTTCAAGGAAAAAGTTGTAATAACCAGCGATGGGGCTCAGCAGTGATGCATCAACCTTGCACGAAGCTAAAGCAGGCGTTCAGATCTGAAACAAAGTAGACTGGTTAATCAAAATACCAGCTGGGAATATGTGCACTTCTCTATCACTACCTGGTGTAAGAAAATTGTTCAGGAGCGCATAAAGCATCTATGGGTTATTATTGCTATTAAAATGAAAATAAAAACCCATTATAAAGCCAAGTCTCTTCCTCTAATTACAAAAACTGTTCAGAAATGCAAAGCCTGTTTTCTACAATTCTAATTCTGTTTGCAGCTGCAGTAGTTTGATCTCAATGTTCCATGCTTAAGATGCTTGAGCAGAGCCTTGACTTATTTTCTTTTCCCCACAAACTGCAAAAAAAGACTCTTAAAACTAGCCAAATTTAAGAAACAAAACTTTGAAATTTGTTTTCCTAAGCACTAAAAGCACTAGCTAATACAGCCATTATTCTTTTCCTTCTTTTCTTCTTCTAAATGTTAAATTATTATGAAAGCAGCAACTACTCATACTAAATCTGCATTAGATAAAACAGTAAAAAAAATAAATAAAAAAAAACAAATAATAAAAAAAAACTATACAAAAAAATAAAAATAAAACAAAAGTACTTCATAAAAGTACATAATAACCAAAATCATGAATGCTATAACTTACCATTTATCTTGGGTGTAACAAGTTACGTAGCCCTGCGGAGAACAAAAACAAAACAAATCTGAATAATTCATAGAAAATACAACCAAAAGACAGTAGAAAAGAATATACGTACTGTGGAAAAACAAGAACAAAAACTGAGCTGGTACTATTTTTGTAACACACTATTAGGATTCTAAAAAAAGGAATAATAAAAAACTTATTTCATGAGGTGTTACAATATAAAAATAAGTTATGAACTGACACAAGCTTTTCTATACTTTCTGTTTTATTTAAATAGACAAGCTTAAGGTGTATAATAAAATAAACAGGACCTTCTCAACCTTAGGAAAATGTACTGCTGATATCCCTTAAATTTAGAACCCGGATATACAATATCTTTCAGTTACACATCTGACTAATGAGAGGCAATAGAATAATAATAATAACAATGATAAAAAAAAAAGCAAACAAGACAAAGCAAAGAAGTGAGACAAGTAATCTGGAGATGGCACACATCGGGAAAGCGTGTGTGTGCAACTGTCTCCTCACTCTCATAAGTGAGCTCAATTGAGCATCTATGGCTTCCGTTTTACTTATACTCTATATGAAGTGCAGCTCCTAATGTTTTTTTTTCTTTAGTTCTAAATTCAAATAATATAATAAGGGATGTATTTTTTTTGTACTTCCATTGGGAAGTTGTTTCAGGCATTATTTTCCCAGGAAAGTCAGTTAGATGATTATCTGGTCAATAACTAGAAACTAACAAAGCAGATTATAGTTAATGTATAATGAAAAAAGCTGAAAAATACATATGATCTAGAAAAATGAAAAAATCTGTAACTATTAATAAAAAGTATAAATAAATACCATAGTGAAACTTTTTTATGGAACACCACTTTCAGCCTGTACAAATAAGGAGTGGTCATTTCTATCTATAATGAATTCAAGAAACATTTTTGTACAGAATTTGTTTGTTAGTCCAAAAAACGAAAACTAGCTAAGGCTTTTACAATAAAGTTGTAGAATGAGGAATAAATACTAAAATTTGATGTTTTTAACATCTCTTCCATTCACCCTAATCAAAAAAAATATTAAGCCATATGTTAATCTGACTCTTGCTTTTATTCTAAAAATATGGGAAGAACATTCAAAGAAATGTAACACTGTCTAAGGTAAGACATACTGAAGTATACAGTATTATCCTTTCCTTGCATGAGATGGTTTATTAAAGATTAGAAGTATTTCTAAGTCCCTCTTTAGAGTGTGGTAATGAACTATAAAAGCTTACATAAATGTCTTATATTGTGTTTTACATTTAGGTTATATATCTCTTACATTATGTTGTTGCCAAAAATCTACAATCCTTAGTCACTTAAGGAAAATATTCAAAGCAGGCTCTTTAGGAAAATATTCCTAAAGAGCCTACATGAGCAGTACATTATTGAAAAAAAAAAAAAAAGACCTGCCTTTATTTATACAGTAGACAGAGGTGCAGGTTTATCATTTCAGTTATGAGGGGTACATAATTATCATAATGTGTTTCATATTGGTCTCCCATAATAGTCTAACATCAACTTAACTCTGGAACCAATGGTATCAGAATAGCAACATATATAATATATAGAAACACATTACAATGTATACATATATCACATTTCTATGTAATTCTATATTCTTACTAACATATTATCAGTTCACATAAATGTTAGTTGACTGAAAATTTCCTAAAAGCATTATTCAAATTCAAAAAAAGAACAAATTGGGCATCACTATACCCTTAAGCATTTATTGCAATACTTCAGAAAAAAAAGCACTTCCATTCACTAATATATGTGAACAACAAATATTTCTTTATTATCAATTATCATACCCCCCCCTCCCCACCATGTTAATCTGTAATTATCAAATCTTAAATTTGACCCAGTAATAAAGGTATTCTTGTTTTTTTTACTGAAACAAAAGGATATTGTTCCACTTAGTTGAAGTAATTCTTAAAAAACATTCATTTACTGCAACATAAATAAACAAACGATATTTTCACTCGCATGACCTTTAGCTGAATATTTGGCTGGCTCTCAAAAAGCATATGAAAAAAATATTCATGTTCTATTATTTCCTGTATCAGCAGAAGGAAGCTTAACAAGAGACAAAACAAATTATCACTCAAGCATCAAGCTTTAAATAAATAAATAAAAATCAGCATCATTTCATATTTCAAAGTGAAGGCAGTTGCTGAATTTACATGATAACTTTCTGAAAGAATCATTTTGTGACCTACTGTATTACTGAAAAGAATGGAATATCAACAATATCACCAAACAAAAGCACATCTGGGAGCTTTCAACGAGATATGTGCCAAATACAAGTGGGCTGAACTATACCAAAAATATCCTCTAATGGAAACTGACACAATCACCACTTTCAGAGCTAATGTGTAACTATTCCAAATGGGGACGTCTCTGGCACACTAGTTAATGGGGAGACTACAATATGTGTGAGCATGGGAGGAGGAAAACAATAGTTGGCTAGTGAGATACTGGGAAGCTAAAGTGATGTTTGGAATTACCAAAAGTGGCAGACCTGAATGTAGCTGCATATTAAAATAAACATCAAGTGCTGCTACATGCTTTTGACAGGTTATGGTGAGCATGCCAGGAGACTGTGCTGCTTGATAGTAACTCAGGTCTGCCAATGGGTGAGTCAAAAAATGATCACTGGGATTCAACTGCTATGCTGGACTTGACAAAAATAAAAGCTCAAACAAAATGGCTCTGAGAGAAGCACAGACACCTCATTACCTTCACCAACCTCCCATAATTATCTGTAGAAATCTTAAGCTTCAAACTGGCGCCACTGTTTACTGCAAGGAAATGGTGATTATGCTCCCTTTCAAGAAATATAAGCAACAATTTAAATATTTCAAAAAAAGGAAACACAACCTCAACAGCATCACATACACAATTCTAGAAGAAAGTTGCATGTAATATGTAGACGCTCTTGAGAAATGTGGATTCACAATACCATCAGTTAATATATCTACTATATGATATTGTGAAGTATGTACATTTGAATAAAATTAATGCAATAAATGTGAATGTGACAGAAAAAACTCACTTTTACTCCTGTTCTGGGAAAAAAAAAAAAAAAAAAAAGTAACAATAAACTGTGTACACACAAACATTCCCTTTGACCCTTTTTGTTCAAAACTAAACCTATCCCTCATACAAACTGAACACAACCTCCCTTTATGACAGGGCAAAATTTACAATGTCAGCATATTTCCAGTGCTCTAAACCTTCAGCATTTAGTCTACTAGCCTGTTCTACATAGAAATATCTATGACTTATTTGTTCTTTTCCAAATATAATAAATTACCCTTTTCAACAATCAACCCAAAACAGCCAGGGATATATGCTACTGAGTTTAATTCATGAACTGTCTTTACATATAGATGGCTCGCCAAGTACTAAATTACCAATAAGCTAAATTTGAGTACAACCTATTTCACCTTTTCCTTGTTTTTTTTTAAACATTTTCTTATATTGTTGCTAGTAATATCAGTAATATCATAATGCTTGCAATGTCTATAATAATAATAATAATAATAATAATAATAATAATAATAACTGATATTGATAGCATTAGTAAAAATAAAACCTGCAAACTCAAGAAAAGGTGAAATCAGATGTCATAAGGCCTATTAATTTGACTCCTTTATGGCTAAGCACTTGCAAAGCCATTTATTTCCAGAAACTTTTCACAAACCAATACTACGATGAACACATTTTCCTGGTGGCATGGGGTTAAGCTTATGAACATTAAAATATAACACTTCAGTTGCATTTTTTCTTTTTTTTATATGGACAAAAGCACTTTTCCCATGCACTTCTGCATCTAGTGAAAACTGCTTTGTAATTTTGCTCAATCAATTTCAGGTCTGAACTACCTTTGTATCCAACCATTTTTGTGATCCTGCCTTCAAATCTAAAGAAAATGTGAAAAAAAAAAAAAATCCTTTAGACGGAAAACTCACTCTTTAAAAACACAAAAGGAGATAGAAAAATATACTTTGAGATTCCCTCAAAGAAATCTGAGACAGGATTCCTGGTTTGACCTGTCAAATAAACTACTTTTCTATACTTTTAATTCATACTGATTACTGAAGAAGAAATAGAATGAAGAATACATACAGCTGAATTAAGAAAATAATAAAAAAGGATGAGAAAATGACAGCTGAGCTTGAGAGTGTGAGTGATAGCAGAGAAATAGAATGAGAATAAAAGTGTCAGAAGCAATAAGCAAGATAAAGTGAGAATGGGTATGACAGAGAGGATAAGACTGAGTCTATGAGAGAGACAGCAAGAATGAGTACGACAAAAAGGAGGGAGAGAAAAAGAGAAAATACAATGATGATAACAAGTTTAAGAGTGAGAGTAAGAGTAGGAGTGTGACTTATAGTAAAAGTGAGAGTTAGAGTCAGAATGACAGCAAAAGAGTCAGTGATAGTGATAGTGTGTCTAAACGAGAATTAGAGTAAGAGTTCTAACAATGAATGCATCCTCTTACTTTTTCTTAGTTTTGGGTGATGTTGACTGGAATACTGAAGAGGCTGACATGAGATTTTCTATGTACTGTCCCAAGACCTGGTTTTCAGATCGCAGTTTCAGGTTCTCCTCCTTAACACTATCCACTCGCTGGGACAGATCTGAAAGGTGGTTTCCTTGGCTATCATACATATATATACTTAAGAGATTATCAATCTACAATAACAATATAGTGAATTAACCATTTAAAAATTAATGCTAATTTTAATAGGAAAAGTAGAGCTAAAAGGGTTATTCCAAAGTAAGCTTCAATAAATTAATAAATAATAAATTTTCAAATGGGGTTTCCATACAAAGATTTAAGTTTTACGATTTGGAAATACATCAAAACACAGCAGAGGTGTCACTTTTTGCAGATTTTGTTTAAAAGAGGGTCTTCTTTCTAATTCTGACAAAAAGGGTAAAGATGGCCTATACAAGAATAAGCATCTGTCTCCTTTGCCAATCAGGTGACCCCTTGTTGTTTCCATCCCCCAATGAAAGGC
The DNA here is from genome assembly GCF_019202785.1 of Penaeus chinensis. Lineage (NCBI taxonomy): Eukaryota > Metazoa > Arthropoda > Malacostraca > Decapoda > Penaeidae > Penaeus > Penaeus chinensis. The sequence continues at coordinate 34,933,336 of NC_061830.1, forward strand.
ATGGGATTTGGTAGCTACAGCCTAGATTCCTTATCAATTCCCATATATCACTGCTATATTTCTCAATAATTTTCTTTACTACTAAAGATTGTGATGAAGGGGAAGAGGTAACATCACAGCAACAAAGGATATAATCTATATTTGGGAAGATGATTACGGACATGTTGATTTATCTAGATCACAATTTAAATTGGTTAATGAGATCTCTGTGACATACTTCAAACTACTATCTTATTTTCATGCATAAATTTTGTAAGAAATTTTCAAGCTAATTTGTTTCTGCTTCTCTCGTTTCTTTCCAAAATATTTTTCCATAAAAACAATCAAAACTATTACTTTTAAAGATTTATATAGATCATAGAAGACCAGAACGTATAATAATTTTATTTCATAATGAATTTGACCTCCAGGACTAATCTTAATTAGAAGTACAGAAATTTTAAGCTATGAATGCCAAGTAAGCGTATCTCAAACCACAACGAACAATCCTTTTGCAGCTAGAAATAAGCCCACACACATATCAGCCTCAAATATACACTTTATTACAAGTCACTGAAAACCAAACATTCTACCAGGCCTGTGTTAGTTCATTTCTCTACTTACCATCAAGTGTGTTCTGCAGCTCCAGTACCTGTGATATGAGTCGCGCTTTCTCTTCCTGTTCATCTGGTGACATGTCTGGCTCTAAACCTGGAAATATTTTTTCTCTGATGCTTCATAATTTACATTATCAAATATAAACCTCATGTTTAACCCAATGCCTATGGGTTTATGTACTGTCCCCTGTAGTTTTTTGTGAATTTTGTTACATACAGATGGCTCCACATGTAATCAGCCACCAAGGAGTCTATCAGTAAGCCCTAGTGACTGCGCCTGATTTCCCCATTCCTTGAATTGGTTGGAAAATGTGTTTTTCTTTCCAATACTATTAAAATTAATATTGTTATTATTCTTATTGATATTATGATTATTAAATTGTTATTAAAATATCAATAACATTAAAGACAATAAATTAACACAAATGAAGCTTTCAAATTAAAAAGGAAAAGGGGTAAACAGGTATGATAGGTAAGACTAAAAACTGACTCTTTGTTGCCTTAGCACTTGTAGAGCCATCTCTGTGTAAAGACAATAGATGAATAGATGAATTTTTATTATAGCGGGCATGGCACTGTATTCTTGCTGATTGGGTTAAAGGTGTTGAATAATTCAGTTAAAGGTTTTCACTTTCCCTAGTTTGTGACATGAATTAGCTCTTAGAAAGTGATATTTGTAGCCTAAAATTGACGTGTGCAACTAATGAATTACATGAAATCAAAGTATACACTTTTAACTATTCATGATAATGATAACAATAAAGGTGCTATTACCAGTAATAATATCAACACTAATACTAACAATGAAACAAAGCCCAAAAATCATAATAACGATGATGATAATAGAAACATGTTTGATCCTAAGGAACTCAGATAGAAAATGGTTATTGTTTACATACAATGTATACAATAAACAACCCCTAATATTTCCATGACTACTTACAAAGAAGCTTAAAAGACTAAAGAGCTATGTGTCTTTCCCAAAACAAAAGTAAAGGAACATACTATTGTGCAAGGGACTGTTGGACCCATTGGTATAGGCTGAAGGGATTGACTCTAGGCTCTGGCCACGGGTTGAGTCTGAGATCTCTGATGCTGCAGTGCGGTCGTCATCCAGCACCACTGTCAATGGCACACATAACAGTCTTTCAAAGATTTATTACAACTTCAAGTATTGGCTATTCTCTTTCATTCATATTTAGTAAGGTATATGCTTTAGGGCCATATGTATGTATTGGAATATACTGTATCTTTAAATGCATTCAATTTAAATTATATCAATATCACAATGCTGGTATGATTATATCTGTAAATTCAGTATACCTATACATATAAACCACAATAAACCTTAAAAGAATTAATTTACAGTTAAACTGCTGTTATTATAATGGTAAAACTATACATAACACTAACATACATCTCTATTTCAATATAACTAAATACTACCAAACTTCTTTCAACTACCTGATGGGTCATCATCCACCAGAGGTATGCTGTTGTCATCCTGGTAACTTGAAATGCTGCTCATCTTGTTCTGAAACAATAAGGCATTTCTAATAAGCATGTATAAAAACAATCTATTCATAGGTTTCCAAAAAGATTACAGAAGGTGAAGTGGGCAGCTATCTCATGAGAAAAGTAAGGAAGTGAAGGAGATGGGGAGGGTGACTACTGCCAATGGGGGAGACCTATCAAAACGATAGGATGCATTGATATCTTATAATAGTCAAGGTCAAAATAGGCCTGGTAACAGACTTCTTGTTTGACTTGGCATTTTTGGAAACTTATGTTTAAGCAAATTTAACAAAAAACATCAGTGGATGGCACATGTACACATATATTCCCAGGAAACAGATTTAGGTGTTAGCAGTACTGAATATAACTTTAGGAATATCAGTTTATCATACAGTAGCCTTTAGAGGGAAACTTTAGTATGTTTGCTGCTTGCTGCTTTAATTGCTTTATAATGCCAGACTCCTTGCTGGAATTGCTTGTAATAAACTTAATGGCTTTTACATTAACATTTCCTGCTATATTAGCCACTTATGCGCTGTCAAAACAGGCTGTTTGTTTTTCCATATTCTTTCTGCTGTGAATAAGAGCTGTGCAGAGGCAACCAGTAAGTCTGACACTGCCTGGCAAGTTTCCTCCAGCCACACCCACCACACTATCCTCATACCCTATGGAGCCCCTCCTCTCCCTGAGTCAAATATACTGTTGTAGTTCCTGTCTCTTCTTGGTTGTGAAGAAGATGTAACGAGTGTAAGTATATCAATTCTGTAAGTATATCAATACTGGATGGTAAGTTCCATTCAACCAAATCTCCTATCCTTTCCACTGCATATGACATTGTGAATAAAAAACCTTACTGAAAAGTGAAATAGATTTCCTCAAGATAACAGGACCAGGAGGAGAAAGAACAAAAATAATATAATGGTCATTGATACACATAAAACAACATTAGGTATAAAAAATCATCTTTAAGGAAAGGCGGCAATTATTTAGAAGACCGCCAAATTTGCTTAACATAATGTTTTATTTTCACTAGTAATCATACTGGCTATGTTATATCCAAATCCATTTTATAGTTACTGTGATCCATAATGGATAGTTTACAATCTTAAGTCTGGCAAGACAGAGGTCATAGTCTATTCATTGTTTTGAGGGTGATAGTGAACACCAGGTGTATATTTATAATACCAGTAAACCTACAATTATTTATCAACATCTGCTGATCTATATATTCATTTTGTGATACTGTGGCCTCGACACTTTATGCTCCAGCAATGGTCAACTATCCTCTACCACATAACTTTTGACAACATAAGAGTTTTTGGTATCAAAGAAAGAATCAGTCCAAGCCTTAATCTCCCAGAATAT
>NC_061830.1:34941811-34944311 GCF_019202785.1 Penaeus chinensis
ACGTTAGTGAAGGACTTTATTAGTCCGTTCATTAGTTAATTAGTCCGTGCTCTCTCACTTCTCCAAACGCTAATATTTTAGGACATTCTTTGAAACTCGGAGAGATCGTCTTTCTCAGAGGACACTGTCGCAGCGGTGGCCGGAGAGCTGGACGTTCCTGCCGTAGACCTTCCTCACGTGCTCGGTGCCGAACTGGCCGAAGATGAAGATGGCGTCGGAGGGGAAGCCGAGGGACCGCAGAGAGTGAAGGCACGAGATGGTCATAGTAGGACCTCCACACATGATGATCTGTAAATGAACCCATCAAAATATATCATTAAAAACTGCGGGAGCGTAAAACGAGTCAAAATATTTTTTTTACGTCATTTTGAAGAAAACTTGCCTTTTGTTTAATGCCGTTGGGTTTGGTCAGGTACTTGTCAATCATCTGCGTGTCGATAAAGCCTTCCTCGCCGTCCCAGTCTTCAGGCGACTCTCCCAGCGTGTGCATCATTTCCAGTCGAGAATCCTTGGCTGGGGAGAAAGATAAGCTATTAGTATTGCAATTAGGTTTTTTGGCATTTTCATCCTCCTTTTCATCTTATGATTTTGGAAAATCTGATTTCAGATTTGTCTTCGACAAAGATGTTTTTTCCTCACATAGTATCTGAGGAAGGAGATACCGTGTAGTGTTAGACAAACAATTCAGTTTGAAAGGTATCACTCGGCGAAAAGCGGGGGACTGACTTTGGTACCTTTTTAAAGGAAGATATTGCGACATTCAGAACGTGCGTACTAGATGTAACATGGGAAAGATGAAATAGTAAGTGGAGAATCCATGTCCTTCATTATAAACTTCATTGTACCTTTATACATCGATGAAATTATATGATCCTACTGAAAATAATGATGAGGCCAAAAGTGTGCTGAGCAATCTTTTTTATTTCGGTCTTAATAAGAGTGCGCCTTATTGTTTATAAGGTGAGGATAGCGCTCTCTTCATCATTTATTACAGCCTTTAAAATCGAAGGAATAACTATGATTCACATATATGGCTCAGTTACGATAAATCACCTGCATAATCATCAAGTTCTTCGCGGTACAGGATCTCGTCGTAATTCTCGGAGAAGTAGAGGAGCTTGATCTTGGTCCTGTCGTCGGGGTTGTGCATGACGGCGCGGATGAGCTGCATGCCGGGGGTGATGCCTCCGCCCGAGGCCAGGAGCGTCACCTCGTCCAGCTGGTTCGCCTCGTACTCGAAGCCTCCGCAAGGACCCTGGAACTCCACTTGGTCTCCTGAAATGATCGGTTATTATATTCACATTCACACTCATAATCCTCGACTGCTTTAAGACGGGGGAACATACACGCACACACACGCACACAGACACACACTGTATTTTCACAAAACAATTGTTTGTTGAAGTGGTTTGAGCAATTTACGGACACAGTAGCGTTCTGTGTACTGCAATTACAGTTTGAAGAACTCTCAAAGTTTGGGGACGATTGGGAGGGCCCCTCCCCCTCCCCCGGCCACTGTGCATCTCCGCCAAAACCATCTGTAAAATGCCTAACTGGTAACTGATAGAATATCATATATTGTACGATGCAGGGCGGGAAGACTCACCTGACTTGAGAGCCTTAAAGTGCTGAGACATGAGGCCCTGAGACTCGAACCTGAGCACGAGTTCGATGCGGCCGAAGTCGTCCGGACGCGACACGGGCGAGAAGTAGCGCTCCTGTTCGATGCCCTTGAGGTTCACGCGAACCTATTGTGTTGAGAAACAAGTGTAAAGTGACTGCTCATTTTTTTCTAGCTAAGGTTCTCTCTCTCTCTCTCTCTCTCTCTCTCTCTCTCTCTCTCTCTCTCTCTCTCTCTCTCTCTCTCTCTCTCTCTCCTCCCTCCCTCCCTCCCTCCCTCTCTCTCTCTCTCTCTCTCTCTCTCTCTCTCTCTCTATCTATCTATCTATCTATCTATCTATCTATCTGTTTCTCTCTCTCTCTCTCTCTCTCTCTCTCTCTCTCTCTCTCTCTCTCTCTCTCTCTCCCTCTCCTTTTCCTTCCTCCCTCCCTCCCCCTTCCTCTCTCTCTCTCTCTCTCTCTCTCTCTCTCTCTCTCTCTCTCTCTCTCTCTCTCTCTCTCTCTCTCTCTCTCTCTCTCTCCCTCTCCTTTTCCTTCCTCCCTCCCTCCCCCTTCCTCTCTCTCTCTCTCTCTCTCTCTCTCTCTCTCTCTCTCTCTCTCTCTCTCTCTCTCTCTCTCTCTCTCTCTCCCTCTCCTTTTCCTTCCTCCCTCCCTCCCCCTTCCTCTCTCTCTCTCTCTCTCTCTCTCTCTCTCTCTCTCTCTCTCTCTCTCTCTCTCTCTCTCTCTCTCTCTCTCTCTCTCTCTCCGTCCCTCCCTCCCCCTTCCTCTCTCTCTCCCTCTCTCTCTCTCCGTCCGTCCGTCCGTCCGTCCCTCCCTCCCTCCCTCCCTCCCTCCCCCCCCCTCGCTCTCTCTCTCTCTCTCTCTCTCTCTCTCTCTCTCT
>NC_061830.1:34949311-34954311 GCF_019202785.1 Penaeus chinensis
CTGAGAGAGGAAGAGCAAGACTGTGAGCTCAGGAAGAGTTCTGAGGGATTGGACAAATATGAAGAAGAAACGTGCTGTTGCTAATAATGTTGTGATGTTCAGTATTCAGATCAAATTTTTTTTCAAGAGATGAAACACCCTCATTTGTTTTTTCTCAAAGCAAGCAACTCGAATCTTGCAATAAAGAGTCATGTCCTTACCTCCAAGTGTACTGGATATTAAGTGGAGATAATAATGAAAACAAGGAATTCCCGAACTCTACAAACAAGATATTAATTACAAAACCCGAGAATTAGCATCAGAGACACGTACCAGTTGCTGGATCAGAATAGGAGAGAGTTCCTACTAGCTTATCCTTGTCAAGGCGTCGAAGGAGGTCTTGGATATGTGGGTTGTCGTGGTAACGGAAGAGCAGGGTGGATACTGCGGATATGTGCATGGCTGCGGAGAAAGATTTTTTTTTTTAACTCTAGGTTTTTTTTCCTTATTAAGTGTCGAGAACCTTAAAGTGTATATTCAAATATTACTACAGCGTGTCTAAACAAACCGCTTAATTAGTAGGACATAAAAAACCTGGGGAAAATTTAAAGTAAAGAACTTGCCGTGTCCTACATTCAGAAAACAACTTCTCATACTCACTGTAAACCATGGCGGTGGAAGGGCAGCCGTAGCGGGCAATGGTCTCGCTTATCATGGCAGAACACACGTGGTTCTCTCCAAGGCCTCCCAATTCTTTGGGGACAATTAGACCCAGCAGACCAAGTTCAGACATGGCGTTCATGGATTCTCGTGGAAAAGTATAATTACGGTCGCACTTAGACTGAAACAAGGAAAGACTTAAGTTGTGAATGCTGGCAGCTATATGCATTTATTTATTTACCGATTTTCGTTTGCCATATTTATATGGCTTTCTTCATACTTTCGATAAAAATAAAATTATATTTAAGTAAACAAATATGGTTATTGTAGTATTAATAAAATGATTATATTCATTCTTCAAAATCTTAATATGGATAATACTATAAAAATACCCTAAATTATCTATAGAGTGCGTTCTACCGACGGCCACTACGCAAATTTAATCTCCAGCCGACTCTTAGTTTTATTTAGTAATTAATAATAGACTCCCTTTGTCTCGCCGACGTAGCGTTGCAATACAATACAACAGCGTTTGCCTGAACTTACAGCTTGCGGCCTGATCTTGGTCCTGCACAGCTCTATGAGATCGCCGCGGAGCTTCTTCTGCCCCTCCGTCAAAATCCAGTCGGGGTCGTAGTCAGAGCCAACGCCCCAGAACTCTCCTTTACCCCAGTTCTTCATCTGCAAAACAAATATAGTGGTATATGCATAAGAGAGACTGTGGCCGCAATACAATTGAGATATGCGAAGATGGAGCTTAACACTCTACTTCATATGTTATACATTAGTGAGGTCGCGATCTAACTATCACCCAGCATCGATCATGTTTTTGACAGGTCAAAAAAGTTATGACTAATGATGTAGCATAACAGAAAAGTGTTGTGTATGTCCTTTGTATCCACAAAACGAATATTTCATCACACACTTCCAACTCATAGGTGAAAGGGGAAAAAAATACAAGTGAGTAGATAAATAGGAAAAAAATCGTAATTGATCATAGAGAGCAAGAATTATTAGTGCCTTGCCGCACTTCATCTGCGAGCGAAAGCGACCATGCGTTGTTACTAATAAAAGTATAACATGCAATGGGCACTGAGTTGCACATTTTGCTCAGAAGCTTAAATAGTTTCTGTCGCCTTTGATTCAAGGCTGAACTAATGGTTGTGGTGTATGAGTGTCCGGAGGGAGTTGGGAGTGCGTAGGTTGAGGTACATTTATAAACAGATAAATACTAAGTAGACAAAAAAAAAAAAAAAAAATCAATGTGTTTGTCTGTTCACGCGTGCGTATGTATAAATACATTTATGCTTGTGTACTCATAGAGCTGGCTGTTGGTCAGAGCACCTGCAGCATCAAATACCACCTGACCAGAAAACCTATTAAGGTCCCGGCGGTGCCCAACTGGAACCCATTTAATAGACGTCCAAAGAGGATATATTCATCATTACAGCTCGTTGCACTCATCCTCAACTGCACTGCCGCGCTCACTCTCCCCTTGCATTGTCGAATGCATTGAATTTAACGCAATGATCAGTCTTGTTGAGTGGTTATTTCGGAAAACGAACCCCACATGAATAAAATTATTATTCATCGTATACATGCATGGTATATACTTAAAGAATTCTTGCACAGACGAACGAGAAAGTGAATTCCTGTCGAGAAATGCACCGTCACTTCTCGAGTTCTGGCAACATTAGGGCTTTACAGTGAAAGCAAGGAGAGCGAGATGAACAATATTGTGCTGTGAGCGAGAGACATTAAACAAAATATTAATAGAATAACAAGTCAGAATATCCGTAGTCGAGATAATTAAATGCAAATATACTATTCTATTATCAAATATCGTCGCTGTTAAATCAATTTGTCAAAGTCTGCATTAATGCCTATAGCAGATTAATGTTACTCATATTTGTCTGCTTAAAGAAAGAATATATATTCTAAGCTCCTTGTAATATTATTTTTTTTTTTCAGGGAATATGGTCTAGTCACGAGAACAACGGTTAAAATAATCCTTTAAAGTTGCTAATGACCGCTTCTATTCCAGGCTTGATTAGTTGGGCATTTATGTAGAGAAAATATATGACAATCTTACCTCTCTTTTTCTTAAAACAATAACTGATTTTTTTTTTTTTTTATGTTTGCCTGACGAATTGGAATGAAACACTGCCTTTGTTTCCATGATATGAAACGCCCTTGCTTGCAGTATCACTTAGAATTATGTTTCTATAGATGTCCTACGTATATCTGTTAGCTATGGATCCCCCTCCCTTTTAGTACTGGGTCCATTTTAAAAATGACCGAATGCATGTCAAAATCTTCGCAAGCCATTTGTTGCAGAAATTGTTGATTAAAATAAATGCCTAACGTGAGTGTAAGTTGTTATTGCTTTCTATTTAAATTGGTCTCGAATTATTATTATTATTATTATACACATATATATATACATTCATATATATATATGTACTGCACACACATACACACACACACACACACACAAACACACATACACATACACATATACATGCTTACACACGCACACACACACACACACACACACACACACACACACAGACACAGACACACACACACACACACACACACACATACATATTATATATATATATATATATATATATATATATATATATATATATATACACACACACACACACCACGTCCCTCACGGTTAATATAAATTATAACCTCAACCAATTTCTTGCCTTTCGACTTCCGTCAGAAGTGCTTGCGGGAATACTATAGATACAAAATATCTCTATATAGAACATACAGCTACAAAATAAATTGTATGTTTTAACGATTACGCACCTTATCCCAAGTCCTCACCGAAAAATACTATATCAGAAAACCGAAACTCGCGACCACCGCGGAGAGGACCTTCTCGCTCCAGCTCTCAAGGACAGTGTGAGGATTTTACAATATGGGTTGTCGTAAAGTCCGTGGCGGTTTTATCTTTCTTCTTCAGTAACGGGAAATAGATCACGGAGGGCAGCTCGGGCACTTGCGGAAGACGGGCAGGGGTTGTAAGCGGTGTGGTGTCCCCGTGCGAACTGCTGAATCCTTGGTGACGCGTCATTGAGCTCGCCCTTTAGCTTGGGTTCTCACGTGCATCCTTCCACGTTTTATTTTCCCTTTTTCTCTTTTGTGGCAACACCACGGATGATGTTGCCAGTTTCTTTTTTCAGAAACAATTGTGGCAATACCCTCCGTGGCTGCAATGTATGCTATATAAATTTATTCAGTGCATATAATGCTATAGAAGTACTAAAATCCTATAAAAGAATCATATATACTCATGAAAATGTATTGGTATACTTATATACTGAAAATTACTTATGTTAAACCATATTATATTATATCATATATTATTATACTGAAAATTACTTATTCCAAATTACATATTTAATAACGGTATTATATATACCAAATCGCATATCATATGTCAATGATGCTTCCTTTTTATATGGAGATTTTATGAATATGCAATTTGTAATTTAAGAATATAGCAAACAAGGCAGGGCAGGTGAGGACTAATACACAGAATTAGATTTAGGTCAGAAGTCTTGGAAGATTTCAATAACTTGTAGACAAGAAATTACGCAAAATTAGTACCAAGAAAACAACTTCCCAAAAGTTCAACAACATCAACAATAATAGATTTAGAAGAGCAGAGGCCAAAACCAGGAAGTGAAGCTCTCCTCCGCGGTGTTTCTAAACCTTCTAAGCCTTTTAGTACCAACCTAGTCACAGTGAGGATGCTGGACCGGTATCCACGACCGTTCTCAAATAATTCTGAGACAATTTAGAGACTAACATTTGAGACTCAAAAGTGTCTCTGGCAGGCGCGGTGCCACATGTAATAACAGATAAATGAAATTAATACTTTTATATTACTCAAAATAGCGTATATATGGTTTAATCAGTTATTATACTATTGCAGTCATGGACACGTTCATTTTGATTAAAACCTGACCTACATCAACTAATATATGTGAATATGTGGCATGAATAACATTCGATTGTATACATCGTTCAATTATTTCAGATTCAACAATATCTTCAAATGTATGGAGATTTGTTTTTCTTTTTTTGTTTTCTTTTTTTTTGCTAATTTAATGAGTTACACATATTTACAGAAAACAAAACATGGTGAAATGACCTTTGCTGAAGTGTCGGGGGCGTATTTACGAAAATAGAACACACAATTATATCATAAGAAACCCAATTTTGATAATCCATTGTAATAAGACGATAAGGTAAATATGGCAATAAATCTTACTTTTATCATAAGAGTAATATTACGCATTAATTATATCTAAATATGATGTGGCATCCCTACGCTT
>NC_061830.1:34971811-34989311 GCF_019202785.1 Penaeus chinensis
ACCAGCTTCTCCTTGTCGAGGCGTCGCAGGAGGTCTTGGGCCTTGGGATTGTTGTGATAGCGGAAGAGCAGGGTGGACACGGCGCCCAGATGCATGGCTGTGGATAAAGGCTTTTAAATATGCATATAAACAGCAAATGTGAAGCTTATAAAGATAACAGTTAGCAGTAGATGTTGGTTAGTGGTCATGTTGATCTTCGGTCTTTTAAGGATCACGGAAATGTTGTTTTTTTTTCGCTGCGATTCTTCTATGTCACAAGCCAGGAACTACGTAGCTATGACAGGTGAATTCTCTAGCTAAATATAGGAAGTTCAACAGGCCTAGATGAACCTACTATACACCATGGCCGTGGAGGGGCAGCCGTAGCGCGCGATGGTCTCACACACCATGGTACAGCACACGTGGTTTTCGCCGAGGCCACCAAACTCCTTCGGCACGATGAGGCCAAGAAGACCCAGCTCCGCCATGGCATTTAGAGACTCGCGCGGGAAAGTGTAGGTGCGGTCGCAGTGAATCTATAAACAGAGAACAAATATGAAGCAGATCGTATCGAAGAAAAAAAAAAAAAAATACATCGACGAAAACAATTACAAAACTATCCAATGTTTACGTTTAAGTCCTTTAATAATACTCACTGCATGAGGTCTAATTTTGGTCCTGCAGAGCTCCATCAGGTTGGCTCGTAGCTTCTTCTGGCTCTCCGTCAGCACCCAGTCGGGGTCATAGTCGGAGCTGAGACCCCAGAACTCCCCGCGACCCCACTTCTTCACTTGAGGCATCTGGCGGTTAGAAAATGTATTAGATTTAATCATGTGGACGATGCAGCATGGCAGTTTCTATTTTGGTCAGAATTCTTTCCTCGATCTATGTGGTAATAAAATGGCTAAAACTGAGACAACATTCGATATGGATTTTACCTGAGACTGAAATAAAAGCAATTTTGAATAGTTATCATTTACAGGCATATTGGTAACATTGTAAAGAAATCTCCAGCCCTATGATTCTGCTTATGAGATATAAAGCTCGCAGTGCAATATTACATGGTAATAAAAAATACCAAAGTGACCAAGAAGTACTGAAATGTAACAGGATTTTAGAGGTTCATTCGAGTATCCAGGCGAAGATTACAAAAAATCGTTCAGTAGAGCTCAAGCTTCGGAGACTAGTGACTGTTCAAATTTGCACTATCTACACTGAGAGGTCTTTTGCATTATAGAATTCTGTTGCAGTCAGCCATCGTATATCTAGACATGTGTTTTACATAGGATTGTCAACAATATAACAGAAAGAGAGAGAGAGAGAGAGAGAGAGAGAGAGAGAGAGACTCACACGCGCGCACGCGCATTTGTATATATAAATAGACATTCTTTCACAAAATATGACAGCAGACGGCTTCTGAGAGATAATATGCTACGTCGTCAGATTTACAACCACGTCTTGTAGATGAGAAAAGATGCTGCCCGTGAGAAGATTGTCCTGGCCTTGATAGGAAGATAGGTGACGTGGTCAGGCGGGCAGCATCCTTTATGGTGTATGTGTGTATATGTGTGTGTGTGTGTGTGTGTGTGTGTGTGTGTGTGTGTGTGTGTGTGTGTGTGTGTGTGTGTGTGTGTGTGTGTGTGTGTGCGTGCGCGCGCGTTCTTGCGTACATGTGTGTATATCTGTCTCCGGTATATTTATTAGTATGCAAGTCTGGTTCCGCCTCTATTCCCATGTACGGTTCTGTGCCTATAAACGTGAATAACTTGAGTGAAGACATGCTATGCGTTTCAAAACCTTTGTAGTACATTTGGAACCTAATCCTATCCTCATTACTCATGGAACTACGTGGCGGTTTGCATGGCACTGCAGATCGACTGAGAACAGCAGGGCATTCACCCAGATAACGAAAGTCATGCTCGGATCGTCCTTGTTGCCAGCGAGAGAAGCATGTCCATTACAACGTACAGGGGGTCCACAAGTACCTCGTTGATACTCAAGGCCTCTATTAAGCGATAAAACACCAGGACTTCCTGAGAAATCTGTATATAATAAAGGCAAGAAATCTTATTTTGTGTGAGCTTTTATAATTCACTATAATCGCGAATCATAGATATACAGATTTCCATATCCCCTGATAAACTCCATTTTTGAGAATCTGATAAGCCACGTAATGCATCTTCACAATCCACAATCAAATGCAGGGTTTTATCATTATCTCTGCCTATCAGTATATTTTCTTCTCGAGACTCGTTTGCGTTGAAGGACACATTTTCGCGTGTGAAAAGAAACGAATGCTGTAATCTCATACCATGTATGACGCAGGGAAATCCTTGTCTGTTGTTGTGGAGATTCAAGGCCGAGAACTTTGGATACTCGGAAGGAACTCTGACACTGGTGTGTCACGGGGTTCCAATGTCAGCCCATTTGGTTTCATTAGCTTACTACGAATATTTTGGTTAGTCCCTTCTTGACGGTTTCCGTTGTTTCCGACAGTTACGTAAACGGGTGTAACTTGCGTAAGGAGAGGTAAGAAGAGTTCGTCGCTTTGTTTACAAGGCAAGTGGCAACCTTTACTGACTGATACCATATACTTGGCATTCATATGTGGTAGATACCAGACAAAATCAAGGACAGAGAAACGTTTTATATTTATGTTAAATAAGTGCATTAGCAACACTTTTCTGAAGTGGATTGTAGCTCCTCGCTTATTTGCATGCATATCAAATATCAAAACAAGTAAATAACCATCGACTAACAACAACAAATACTAACAGTCTGGAAATTAAAGGAATTCGCTTGGCAGGAGTCTCAAGCGTTTCTCTCGCCATTTCAAGCTTACTTTCCCAAGCTACGTCCATAAACCGGCTGGCTGCCGCTTGTTAAAAATCAAGCGAACAACATCGGTTGTGCATCGTATTGCTTGTAGCCGACGGATGTCAAGATATATTACCAACAATCAGAATGTAATATGAATGAACATAAATCGGTGTGTATGTCTATGTATAAGTATTTGCATATATTTATACATATATATATGTATAAGTATGTGTATATTAATACATATATATGCACAAATATGCATATATATATAAATATACATACATATATATACATATATGTTAATATACATATATGGATGTGTATATATATGTATGTATGTATGTGTATACATATGCATGCGTGTGTGTATGTACGTTTACGTGTGTATGTCGTGTGCGTATGCATGTGCAATTGTGCATACGCGTACGGGTGCGTGTACGGGTGCGTGTGCGTGAGCGTGTGCGTGAGCGTGAGTTCACACAAATCATAACACAAACAGCTATCACCCACTTTTAAACCCTGATACGAATAGAATACGCCTCCTATCCCAGGGAACAAACAAACTGGATAAAAATCAAAATTTATAAACCAGTAACGCACTAAATCACATCTGTGAATATTGTGTGTCATGCTCTGACAGCGACCAGCAACTCTCGTCCTCGTATACAATTACAGAATGATTAATCGTGCTTGTTACGCTTCTTAACTAGGCAATAATTCACTAGGGAGTGAGGCTGTTGGGTGTTTGTTGGTCTGCTGTAGTGATCGCTAGTTACTGTAGGCACGCAATTTAGTGCCAGAAAGCGCGGTCATATTTAATTTGCATAAATTAATTCAGATAGTATTGAGTGTCATTTCAGCATCGAACGGTACTATTTTTCTGCATCTCAGCGCGTTCATAAGGGTAGCCGTCACTGTGGCTTGATTGGCTGTCTGTTGTCTTCTTTATTTTTTCAATACTTGAAAATGTGGAAAGTCGTATACATACTTACTCACACACACACACACACACAGACGTGTGTGTGTGTGTGTGTGTGTGTGTGTGTGTGTGTGTGTGTGTGTGTGTGTGTGTGTGTGTGTGTGTGTGTGTGTGTGTGTGTGTCTATATATGTATATATACGTATATACGTGTGTATGCATATACATATATATATATATATAAATATATATACACACATATATATGCATATATATATACACGTGTATATGCATATATATATATATATATATATATATATATATGCATACACATATGATATATGCACATATATATACATACACATATGATATATGCACATATATACATGTATATATACAAATATATATATATATATATGTATATATATATAATCTAATTTTGAAATCACGTAAGCCATTTGATATTTCGATTTTTTCACAGAAGTGATAACAAAACATGTAGTATTAAATGGGTTTTTTTTGGAACTGTTTATCGAAATGGCAACACCTCGTAGGTGCACCATCTAGCAGCAGCTAATCGAACTAATAAGTGAGTTTCTTTTCCGCCAGAGCCAAATGTATGTGTGTGTGTGTGTGTGTGTGTGTGTGTGTGTGTGTGTGTGTGTGTGTGTGTGTGTGTGTGTGTGTGTGTGTGTGCGTGCGTGCGTGCGTGCGTGCGTGCGTGCGTGCGTGCGTGCGTGTCAATATTTTGTGATTAGTAACGCAACAATATGTATAATTCTATTCGATTATTTTGATCGTAAATTTTCGCTATTATTATTCCATAAGTCGTGGCTTTTCTCGGTGGAATCGCATTAAATCAGCTGAGCGAGAAAGTACATATTTGCTTGTTTCACCTCGAACAATCACTATCTGAGTTGCTAAAAGAAAAATCTTGCTCATTCTGATTGACTCTCTTCTTTTATCTGTCACGTATGCAACTTATATTTTCTTTTGCATTTGCCAGTGCATGTCAAAGCTTTGATAGATTTTTATGTGTTTACGATAACATTACTAATTTCCCGGTTTGTGAAAAGTGAGCTAAACGCTTGTTTAAAGAGAGAGGAACCATCTAGGGAAAAAACATGAAATCGTAGATTTGATTCTATGACGTCATATATATAATGTATATATATGTATGTAATATAATGTATATGTATGTATGTATGCATGTATGTAAGTAATATGGTGTATGTATATATGTATTTATGTACATGTATATATATCTATGTATGAATATGTATATATATCTATGTATGTATATGTATATATATCTATATATGTATATGTATATATATCTATATATGTATATGTATATATATATCTATGTATTTATGTATGTTTATAAATGTATTTATATATATACTTTATGTATGTTTATATATGTATATATTTGTGCCTACGTATGTATGCATGTATGTATATACATATATATGTGTATGTGCGCGCGCGCGCGCGCGCGTGTGTGTTTTATACATAAAACATATTTATACATACATAGACATATATATATTTATGTATATATATGTGTATGTGTATGTGCATGTGTGTGTATACATACACATACACACACAAACATTATATATATATATACACATATATACACGTTCATATATAAAACATATATATACATACATATATATATATGTGTATATATATGTATGTATGTGTGTGTTTATACTGTATGTTTATATTTGCATATATCTGTGTATGTATGTATGCATATATGTATGTACATATATGTATATATACGTATACATCCTGAAAGTCTTGATTCTAACCAGCCTAGAGAACAGACAGGCTTCCGCAGTGGATTCTCAACAGACCACATCAACACGCTCACCCAAATAAGAAAAAAATAAACGAATATTGGAAACCCCTGTATATGGCATTCATCGATTACGAAAAGGCATTTGACTCTAGAAATACCAGCAGTACTTGAAGCTATTCGAAGACAGGGAGTAGAGGAGGTATAGTGTAAAATATTAGAAGATATAT
The DNA here is from genome assembly GCF_019202785.1 of Penaeus chinensis. Lineage (NCBI taxonomy): Eukaryota > Metazoa > Arthropoda > Malacostraca > Decapoda > Penaeidae > Penaeus > Penaeus chinensis. The sequence goes on from NC_061830.1 coordinate 34,977,569, forward strand.
ACGAAGATGGGACAACCATCAAATTACACACGGAAACCGCTAAAATACCAATTAAAAATGGTGTTAGGGCGACACCATCTCACCAAAACTGTTTTCTGCTTACCTTGAGGAAATATTTAAGAAACTAGAATGGAACGGAAAGGGTACTAAAATAGGAGATGAATGCTCTCCTGTTCAACAGAAGAGTTCAATTCGAACAGATGCATATACAAGGCGAAGCGCTAGAGGTAATGGACAAGTATATATATATCTAGGGCAACTCGTACAGACAAACACATCTAACGAAGAGGAAATAAAGCGACGCATCAGTCTAGGCTGGAGCGCCATCGGCAGACATAATAGCATTATAATAGGCTCCTTGCCATTATGTCTAAAAAGAAAAGACTTTAACTAGTGTGTTCTCCCAGTCATGACCTATGGATCAGAAACAAGGGCAAACAAGAGTTAACTAACAAGTGCCTAGAGGGGAGTGGAAAGGATGATGCTGGGAATTAGCCTAAGAGACTGGATGAGGGCGACGTGGGTCAGGGAACAGACAAAAGTGGAAGATAGGCTTGGGAGCATCAAAAAGAAGAAAAGGCAATGGGCATGTCATATATGTTGGAGACAAGACGACAAATGGGCAAAGAAAATAACAGACTGGGCTATATATAACATAGAGAGGCCAAGGGCCAGACCAATGACAAGACGGCGTGACGAAATAGGGAAATATGGGGGCAAAGAATGTAAACAAAAACCGCAAGACAGACAAGATTGGAAAAGACTGAGAGAGGCCTACGTCCTGCAGTGGATTGATTCAGGCTGCTGCTGCTGATGATACGTATATATATGTAATTATACGTATATATATGTATATACATGTGTATACATATATATACACACATATACATATATATATATGTATATACATGTGTATACCTATATATACACACATATACATATATATACATACATATACATATATATATACATACATATACATACATATATATACATACATATATATATATAAAACACACATATATACATATATATCAATGTATATATACATATAATGCATATATGTATATACTGTATATGTATATATACATATAATGCATATATGTATATACTGTATATGTATATATGTATATACTGTAAATATATGTATATACTGTATATGTATATATGCATATATTGTAAATATATGTATATATTGTAAATATATGTATATATTGTAAATATATGTATGTATTGTAAATATATGTATATATTGTAAATATATGTATATATTGTAAATATATGTATATATTGTAAATATATGTATATATTGTAAATATATGTATATATTGTAAATATATTATATATTGTAAATATATGTATATATTGTAAATATATGTATATATTGTAAATATATGTATATATTGTAAATATATGTATATATTGTAAATATATGTATATATTGTAAATATATGTATATATTGTAAATATATGTATATATTGTAAATATATGTATATATTGTAAATATATGTATATATTGTAAATATATGTATATATTGTAAATATATGTATATATTGTAAATATATGTATATATTGTAAATATATGTATATATTGTAAAAATATGATTATATTGTAAATATATGTACATATTGTAAATATATGTACATATTGTAAATATATGTACATATTGTAAATATATGTACATATTGTAAATATATGTACATATTGTAAATATATGTACATATAGTAAATATATGTACATATTGTAAATATATGTACATATTGTAAATATATGTTTATATTGTAAATATATGTATATATTGTAAATATATGTATATATTGTAAATATATGTATATATTGTAAATATATGTATATATTGTAAATATATGTATATATTGTAAATATATGTATATATTGTAAATATATGTATATATTGTAAATATATGTATATATTGTAAATATATGTATATAATGTAAATATATGTATATATTGTAAATATATGTATATATTGTAAATATATGTATATATTGTAAATATATGTATATATTGTAAATATATGTATATATTGTAAATATATGTATATATTGTAAATATATGTATATATTGTAAATATATGTATATATTGTAAATATATGTATATATTGTAAATATATGTATATATTGTAAATATATGTATATATATATTTATATATACATATGTATATACTGTATATGTATATATATACATATACACACATGTGTTTATATATTATACATATGTATATCTGTGTATATATATATTCATACATATACATACACACACATGAGTATATACACACGCACATACATACATATGTGTGTATATATATGTTTATACGTATGGGGTACTCAGGGAGGGGTAGTATCTCTGGTGGGTGACATGTCATGTTCCTCAAGTAACTCGTCCATATTTGGTCTCACCTATGACTCCAAGAAGCTGTACCATTCGCTAAACCAGGTGAGGGTAGCCAACTGGATTCAACGATCAGAAAGGCTGTGCAGCAGTGTGGTATGCTTAGGGCATGTTGGAGCCTGCAAGAGGACATGGTTAACCACTGCAGTCTCATCGTGCCACTGGACATAAACTTCTGCGGCCGAGAGGGTGGGGTTTCTTGTGCGCAACTATTTTTTCATAAAAATCTTATATCTGCAGGTTTTTTTGTGCCCTCTCACTAAATCTGCTCCCTCATGTTCTCTTCATTCCGCTTCTTACAAGTGCTGCGGTGCTGGGGAACGGGCACAGCCCTGAACCTGCATGTATGTGGCCTCTCGACCAGTGGTCACTCTTCTGTGTATCAAAGGCAGTAAGGAAGTTCGGCAGTATTCCAGGTTACTGAGCATCCCTTTTTTAAGACAGAACTGCTCACTCAACTATGGGTGGGGACTGAAAAATTCCTTCTCTTACCAAACCAGCCAAATTGATACTAGGTACATGAAACAGATAAGTACCAGACAGGAAGGCCACACAGAAGAAGAGCTCTTGTTGTCAGAGAATTGACAAAGCATAAGATCGACAATCTTGCTCTCAGTGAAACAAGACTTGCTGATGAAGGATCGATCAGTGAACTTAAGGAAGGATTCCCTTTCTTCTGAAAGGACCGGCTTCATGGTGTGGGCTATAGCACCACCCTCCTCCAACATCTTCCCACTCTCCCAACTGGCCTTAACGAGCAGTTGGTGAAGCTCAGAATACCCATCTCTCGCACACAGTATGCCACCATCATCAATGCCAATGCTCCAACCCTAAAAAGCTGTGGTGAAGACAAAATGTTTAATGAGAACCTCAACTCCCTCATAAACTGGTTGTACAGGGCGATTTCAATGCCAGAGTAGGGCACAACTGTGAAGAAGTGATGGGGCCTCATGGGCCCCGCATAACACCACTCCTCTGCTATGACGGCTTCACACTGCTTAAAGAAAAAGGCGATATAACAGAGCAATAGAGATAACACTTCTCTAGCCATCTCAACAGACACTCTACTGTTGACCTGCTGCCCTTGACATGATTCCACAGAGGCCAATCATGGAAGTTCTTGACCTCTCTCCCACATTGGATGAGATTAAGAAAGCAATTAGACAGACCATTTCTGGCAAAGCAGCAGGCATGGATGGCATCCCTACAGAAACAGCAAGACCAGAGACCATAGAAGGCTTCCATAGCATAATCTTAAGCATTTAGGAAGAAGACATTCCTTAGGTATTCATAGATGTCCATTAATGGCAAGATACTTGCAAAAGCCATCCTGAACCGCTTGATCGGTTCTGTGTCTGAGGAAGCACTTCCTGAGACCTAATGTGGAGTTAGACCCGGCTGCAGCACCACAGACATGGTCTTTTTAGTGAGACAGGTCAAAAGCAATGTAATTAGCAGCACATGGACCTCTATGTCGTCTTCATAGACCTGACCATGGCCTTTGACACAGTCAACAGGGAAGCCTTTTGGATCATCCTCACTAAACTCGGCTATCCAGGGAAGTTCACCAACATAATTCGTCTATTCCATAAATGAGTGGAATTATCATTGGTGGGGATTCATCGTTGCCTTTTGACATAACCAACGGCGTGAAACAAGTCTGTGTTCTTGCTGTGTTCTGTTCAATCTGTTCTTCACGTGTGACCTGAACCATGCTTTGCATGACCTAGAGAGGGGAATCTACCGCAAATGCAGGCTGGGCAGTATCCTTTTTGACTTTCGTAGACTGAATGTCAGAACAAGGACCCTTAAGAAGCTGATCCTTAAGGCACTGTTTGCTCATGACTGTGCGCTGATGGTGCACATGGTTCATCGTCAATAAATCTGCTGCAGCCTCTCGCCTGGGTCGTCTCACTATCAATCTTGACAGTACCTGCACCCACAGTGAACATCGATTACACTGAGCTGAAGACTGTCTACTAGTTTAAGTACCTCGGAAGCATCAACTCTAATGGCATTCTGGACAAGGAAATCACAGCTTGCATCAACAAAGCCAATCAAGCCCTGGGTCGCCTGCGCACTCGTGTGATGAACAATAAGGACATCAAGCTACCTACCAGGATCAAAGTATACAAGGCAGTCGTTTTCACCAGTCTACTCTATGGCTGTGAAACGTTTTTACATAAGATATCTGCGTTCACAGTAATGGGGATGAAATTGAAAGACAAGATGACGAATCTGGATGTTCTAGACAGAGCACAACTCATGAACATGGAAGCCATGATACTGATAGCCCAACTTAAACGCAAACGTCATGTCATCCGCATGGACAACTCCTGCATGACACGCCAGCTTCTGTATGGAGTGCTCTCAGATGGCTACAGAAACCTGAGACGCCTAAAGAACTATCAAAGACACCTAAAGTACAGCGACCTCCCAGTGAAAGAACTAGAGGCCCGTGAGAACCTTGAGTGCAGCCGGCGAGACAAAATCAATTGTGCCAGATTGTGTGTGTGTGTCCGTTTGTGTACACACACACACACACACACACACACATATATATATATATATATATATATATATATATATATATATATATATATATATATATGAATATATATATATTATATATATGCATATATATACATATACATATACATATGTATATACATATATATATGTACATAAATATATAGAGATATATATACATATGTGTGTATATGATTATATATTCATATATGTATGTATAGATATGTGTGTGCGTAAAATCAATATATATGTATTGACAGACATAAATATTTCAAATTTATATACATATGCATATATGTACATATTTATATATATATATATATATATATATATTCTTATACATACATACATATATATACACAAATATACATATGTATATATATGTAGATATAGAAATATATATATGAATACACATATATATACATATGTATATACACGTAGATATAGAAATACATATATATATAGGAATACATATATATAAATAAATACATATATATATACACACACAAACACATACTTACACGCACATATACATATAGATAGATAGATATAAACATATGTGTATATAGATATAGAAATATATATATAAAGACATATATATATAAAGACATATATATATATATATACAAACACATTTAGACTTACACGCACACATACATATAGATAGATATTTAGTAGCCCCTCCGACCACAAGGTCCCGTAAGTATATATATACACATATATATTTGTATTTATATACATGTATATATGTATATATATTATATACACACACATGTTTATATATGTCATATACATATGTATATATATACATATATATATACATATATGTCTGTATATGTGTGTGTATATATATATATATATATATATATATATATATATATGGATATATGTAAACAATGAAAACCTCCCTCGATCTAACTCTGTTCTTGAATTGGATCCTACTCTCTATATGTATTTTGAAGTTTTAAAATCTAGCTATTGACAGTAAACAGGGAGTAATAGTGATGTGTAAAAATTTGTTGTCGAACAATTTTGCCAAACACGTATTTGAACATTAATTTCATTTAACTTTCGAAATGTCGTAAGGTTTAAAACCAGATTCTACATTTCTAAAGATGCCAGGTGATAACTGGACAGGCCATTAGTTCTCTCCCGTGTACTGGGATCATACCAAGGCAGGTATCCGTTCGAGCGAAACTTGTTTGTGGGTGAACGATAATTACATGGCAGGTAAACTCTTCCTCTAAACAGCGGTCAGTCGGCAAATAAATTTGGGATTAATCTTTAAATACGGGTATATCATTCGAAAGAACACTATCATGGAATTAAATGGTGATAACGGCTATAGAATATATATAATGTTGTATTCCATTTATTTTCCTTCTGGAAATTATTATGATCATCGTACATGTGGCAGGGTATTTGCTATCATCTTCTGTATTCGTAGTTTGGTGTTTATTGTGCTTATGGAAAGCAGTTACAGTACTTGAAATAGTCTTTCATGCGAAATCTACCCAAGGACAACACACGTATGCAGTAGTTCTTAGTTATGGCATCCTTCAATCTTTATATAATTTGGCGTGGTTTCTAAATGTAAATCGCATCGTTGACTTCAAATACCGCTACTGCTACCCTCTACACTTACGAGAATAAGAATTCACTAAGAAAATAATATCTACAAACGGCTACTCACATTGACTCACTGCACGTAAGCGAATCCAAGATAAACGTCGCCGTGTCTCTCGAAGTGAGCCTGGCAACTGGGGAGAATGAGCAGCCGCGGGACCTCGTAGTGGTGGGACCTCGTAGTGGTGGGAGGGGCTACTTTAAGGGATACTGGGAGATGAGGAAACACGCACACACGCACGCATCCACTGTACATGTCAAGGTCTCCGTGGGAATAAAGGCGTCTCCGTTCTCTACCGTCAACAGAAGAACTGACATTGGCAGGATAACTGCTCGTAATCTTTAATAATAAATAATTCTTGCGTTGTTCACCATGAATTAATAATGAGCGTATTAAAATTCAAACGCACAAGTGTTTATCAGGTAGTACTTACAATTGCATTGTATGATTTTTATTATTAAACGGTAAATGTTGCATATAACAAACTAAAATTCCTTATGTGTAGAGGTCGTATCGAAACTGCAAGACATGCTTTAGGGAGGCATTGTGCTTGAGACCGATTGCGTAGACCACGCATTATATGACATGAATTGAGAAATTTATGCTTTAGACGAGGGTACAATTTTGAAATATCTTCTTTAAATGTCTTTGCATTGTGTTGCTAGGTTTTCCCTCTAATTCCAAGGGGAATCAAGGGTATGATAACCTAGAAAAAATGACCTTGGCGATGCTAAATTAAATATCTGGCCGCCTTGGACTCTCGCCTCACCTCCCCGCGCTCTCGGCTTATCTATTTTTTTTTTCTCTACCGTCTGCATACATATACATACATACACACACACACATATATATGTATGTATATATATTATATATATATAAATACATATATATGTAATAAATATAAATACATATTTATGCAATAAATATATATACATATATATGTAATAAATATATATACATATATATGTAATAAATATATATACATATATATGTAATAAATATATATACACATATATATGTAATAAATATATATACATATATATGTAATATATATATATATATGATTATGTTTATAATGTCGATAGTAATAATAAACATATAGTTACTTAGCATTAGAAACTTCAATACAGGGAAGGAGATGAGGTTACGAAGGGCTTATTAATGAATTAATTCGCGGCTCAGCATTTTTGGATCAGCCTGCATGCAATAAAATCCACATGGTCAATCGGCTGTATCATTAAAACGCCTGTGCGTGTCCCACAATAAGGGCCTAAGAGTGCGACAAGCCCCGCTTTCGCAATCCGTATTATCAAACTGCTCGAGCAAGCCCCTTCCCTGGGGACTATTGCCGGTACTGTTGCTACGCCTGATACATCCCTCGCGCCGTAGTTGGTACGTCTAATGCTGGATTAATTATGATTTACAGCCAAATTTATTGTCCGTTTTTTTCGGGAAAGATGATGTTAAACTCGACTATCGGGGTGTCAATTGTCATTTACAACTGCCATATTCATAATCGCTCTTGAAACCTTTAATCGTACGGGAAAGTTCAGGGTTACCAACATGAGCCAATACTATATTTTATCATTAATAAACCTGCTAGGATTGCCTATTTCTTATATTCAGGCTGGTGACAACTCTCCTATCTCGGGGTTTTAGTTCATTTAACTCTAATCTAAGTGATGCTGATTTTATCCTTCACAGAAGCTGGACAGATGAAATTTCACCGCCGGCGAATGATAACAAACTCAAAATTTCCCCGAAACACACACACACTCATACATACACACACACACACACACACACACACACACACACACACACACACACATACACATAAATATATATATACATACATATATATATAAATGTGTACTTATATATATTGTAATAACACACATATATATATATATATATATATATATATACGTCTATATGCATAGGCCTACGTATACGAAGCCATGCGCGTATAGTTACTCGACTTTACGTTTAGTAAATGTCTTGTTAATTTAAAGTTTCATCTATAACCCAAGTATCTGTATATTTACGGTAATGCACTCTATCTAACGATTGTTGTGCATTATCATGGATATATCGAAACTCATGTTAAAGATGAAATTTTAGATTAACAAAACATGCAATTTCGGGCCTATGAGCCGAGAATACGTTTGGACGCGCATACAATCATATATGGATATTCATATACATTCTTCTTGATATATATATATATATATATATATATAGGGATTAGAGTAATTAAGTTGGGTAATTAATGTAATTTCTGAAATCTGTAATAAAACATCGCAAAAACTATGGGAAGCTTTCTGGCGGTGGAGACCTCCCCAAATGGTGCGTCCTACAGCAAAATAAGGGCCGTTCAATATATGTTAAATATCATACAAAACAAATTTGGATACAATGCTCGCGTTCAAATGAGTATATTCTAAATTATCATCTTGCGGGGCTTGGTATGGGGAGCTCCAAGCTGCCCCGCATTTGTTCCAATACTATTTCCCGGTGGTGTGTGTGTATGTGTGTGTGTGTGTGTGTGGGGGGGGGGGGGGGGCGAGCAACACCCGCAAAACTTTAATAATACGGAAAAGTGCAGGGGGGGGGGGGGGGGGTCTGGGGATAGCCCGCCCCGCGCTGACGTTTAATACGGCCGAATATGTTTAGCTTTATCTCTCTTATCGATGTGTATGATCATGCTGGCATGATCGATGTAAAAGAGATATTCTAAGTCAAGTTTACTTCCGTGGCAGATAGCTATCCTCGACAGGATATATGCAGTGTTCTAGGTGACCTCAATGCGGTATCCTGCTGTGATCAAGCTGGCTACAAGGTGTTTCTTTGTCCCGATGGCTCGGGTGTTGATAATGCTCGTGTGAACAGCCTCTTTCTTTGGGACCGTGAAAAGCCTCAGGGATCGAAAACTTCCAGCTCTTCTTACATATCATACCCGTGGTTGCTCGCCGAGAGGGCAACGGAGGGTGGATGCGACGTCAGTCCCAGTGATTGAATGTTAGACATGCGTAGTGTTTGTCCACAGTCTCAAATGATCTTTTGTTTACCCGGTTACTGTTTCAGTGTGAATTAATGTTTCTTATTCTTATTTTTTTCAAATTCAGTGCAGTCATTCAAATGTAAACATCTATTTATTGTTTGTTATGGATGTTGCAACTTTTTTTTTCAAGAAATATGCATATTGTATATCTATTTATCTATCTGTCTATCTATCTATCTATCTATCTATCTATCTATTTGTCTATCTATCTATCTATCTATCTATCTATCTATAAATATATGTTTATGTATGTTTATGTATATATTTATATGTATATGTATATATATGTTTATATATATATATATATTTGTATATGTATATATATATATGTTTATGTATATATTTATTTGTATATATATACAAATACATGAATATATATATATATATATATATGTATATATATAAATTAAACACACATAGACACACACACACACACACACACACACACACACACACACACACACACACACACAGACACACACACACAGATATACACACACAGACATACACACGCACACACACACACACACATACACACACACACACACACACACACAAACACACACACAAACACACACACACACACACACACACACACACACTCACTCACTCACACACTCACGCTCACACACATCCCCACACACATATATGTATGTGTATATGTGTATGTATATGTATATATATAAAATATACGTGTGTGATATATATATATATATATATATATATATATATATATATATATATGTGTGTGTGTGTGTGTGTGTGTGTGTGTGTGTGTGTGTGTGTATGTATGTGTGTGTGTGTGTATACACATACATATATACATATACATATATATATATATACATATATATTACTGTTATATATTTGTCCCGTTATCTTACTCCTGCGCGTAGATTATGCAGTTGAGCAGATACATAAGTACTTGGTGTTATTCTTATCGCATTTATATAACCAAAGATATATATATATATATATATATATATATATATATATATAATCTTTTAAACTGTATTAAAAAAAAAATTCCAACGCTAAACCTGCCGATTTGCTCGCTTTGGACGGGGAGTGACAAGGTGCCTCTATCACTTCTCGTGTTGGAGACCACTGCATGGATGTCAGTGGGCAAGAATCGTCACACACTTATGGACTGAATATTGCTTTTAATTTTTTTTTCTCGGCCATTAAGCAGAGTCTGGACCAAACGAACCAAAAGAGGAAAGAAGTAAAAACAAAAAAAATGCTCGTACTGCCAAAGAAACCAATCACCGGCTCGGGATCTCAAGAACCACTCGACGTTGTTGATATGTGTCAAAAGCGGCGCTCGGTTCGATGGGTTCACATCACATTGCTTTGGCGCTGTGCTTGACGTTACTACGAGGCTAGTGAAGTTGCTTGCTTGATGATGCAGTTTCCAATCTGCTTGTTGACTGAGTGGATACCCTTTGCCTAGGAATGAGGGGTTTGCGTGACTCCTGACGATGCCTTCATAGTTGGTCGCCTCGTAGGGTGTTTAGGAGGATGTAAAGGTGATAAAGTGGACATAGAAGAGTGATAAAGTGGGCATGGGAAAGTGATAAAGTGGGCATGGGAAAGTGATAAAAGGGGCATAGGAGGGTGATGAAATGGGAACAGGAGAGTTGGGAATAGGAGGCTGATAAAGTAGACATAACAGAGAACAGGCAAGGGAACGAACATAATGATAGGAAGGATGGGGAAAAAATGGGCGTTGGAGATCATTAGGAAAAGGGGAAGGGAGATCCAGAAGTTAACGAGAGACTGGAGAGGAACGACAGGATGGAGACAAGACACAATGGAAGAAGGATCTACGGAACAGAGAGTCACACGCTCAAAGCATAAACAAAGGAGCTTGGTCCTTTATACCCTCGTGGCAGCAGAACAACTAAAAAAAAAGAGAGAAAGAAAGAATAACTCCATAGAATAAATGAAACAGGTAATAAAATGAAATGAAGGTCCGTGACATGTAACGGGAGCGTGGGACCTTTTGCCCTCAAAGTTACCTCTTGCGCTCGAAGCCCGACGACCAGGACCTCGCTCTTATCGCGACCGTCGCGCCTCCGCCTTCATTACGTGGACGCTTACAAAGG
>NC_061830.1:35011811-35051811 GCF_019202785.1 Penaeus chinensis
CGACAGGCCTCCACCAAGCTTTACAGTAATTTCAGTGCCTGTATACAGGTTTGCTATTAAACCAATAATCCTTGTTGGAATTCCTCTTAGTCTCAAGATCTCCAATCTCCCAGTGTTATTCGCGATGCACGGTATAAAACGCCTTCTTGAGGTCGATGTAAGCTGCGAGCAGCCCACACCCAAACTTATGACGGCGCTCTACAATGACTCGAAGCGCCAGGATACTGTCTATTGTGGACTTACCAGGAATTCACCCTCAGTCAAAAAAGTTTTACAAAGTGGTAGGAATATTTTAATTTCAAAGTTTACATTGTAAGTTAATTGCATATGCTAGGCTAGCCATGGATCTCAGCTGTCTTGTTATCACGCTCTACCAACATGATAAATGAAATATGACGAATTTTCCTTAATAACTCTCCTCTCTATAACACATAGCTTATATACAAGGAATGAATGTTAATATAAACTAGCAATCATCTTCAGGCACAAAATAATATGCTAATATACCTCATTCCTCACAAATCACCAACATAGAAGTGGCTGCAACCGCGTGCTAATTTAAGAATGACGTAACCCATTTTTTTTTGTTTAAATGATTGTGTTTATCAAGTCCTATATTTGCTTTTCGGACATTGCAGTAATACAAGGCGAACAGAAACTCTTTTAAGTAGTAAAACCATCAACCAACCAGTAAATCGACATAAACATACACGTAAGGAAGAGTAACTCAATTATTGCAATAATAATTCTTGGACGGATTGTTTACACGGAATTTTGACATCAAAGAACCTTTAAAATAAAACAAATCTAGGAAATCTGTGTTAGAATAAATGCGTAAACTTTTCATGGAGAGAATCGAAGCGGGTAAATGATTTTCTTCATCATTTTTACGAACATGCAAACCGTACGCTGGGGGGGGAGGGGCTCATCTCTGGCGCATGATTTATACATCATAAAAATAGCGATCCGGATATAATAGAGAATTACAAATTATTTATTGCCTGGAGTATGTGCGGTTGATAAGATTTTTATTTTCAATTCTAAGACATTTATGTTTTACAATTCATTTTATTCTCATGGTGAAAGACCTTTGGATAAAGGCAGGGCGTCTTTTATTGACTATAGGTCACTGCAACGTGTCCTATAATGGCTGTCTGTTCATCTATGTCAGTATCAATACATAACATTTTGAAAAGTATTTCTTCAATACAGAATTTCGAGAAGCTAGTGTTTTGATATGAAACATTTTCGCAACAAACAAAAATTCCTGGAATTACATGAATACTTATTTATTATTTTGCCGTGAGATTTGTCGAACTGAATTTTGAAATTAATTAATTTTTTCTTGCAACCAGACTTTTGGATTTTCCTTTCACTGACAAGCTTTCCAACATCAGGAGTGTACATGACAATGCACGACGCACTTTCCACTCCAGGGCTATACCTATGTTTTGACTTAATGTACAACAGACATGGAAATCCAAATGTAGGTTGATGTAAGTGGCAAAATGTATTTGACTGCATGTGGTGACAGATTTAGGTAAGAACCAATCATACCATATATAGTGTAAAACTGTACATCCTCAGGATCACTCACTATATCACCAAAAATATCACCGCAAAATAATAAGTTAATTAATGGTGATCACTGGTGATCCACGGACCACTACTTGAGAACCACTGCTACACTGCCTTTCACGCTGCAGTGCTCGGTCTTGAAGATAAGCAGCCCCCATCAAAAATCCGTTGTTGTGTTTGTCGCCTATAAAGTCAGTTTATATTCAACTCATATTTAATTCAAAATAAAGAATGGAAAGTAAGGACAATACTAGGCAATTAAATTTTTACGGTATTAAAAATGGAAAAGGCTTGTTATATTCACATAGAGCATGTGTCTAAACTTTACTAATTACGTGACCATTATGGGAAGCTACTTTTTAAGCTGTTATGTAGTAAAATGAAACAAGAAACTTTAAATCGATAATCTAAGAAAATAGTTGGGATATTTTGTTAACAACATTCTCGCGACGGTTAAGCTCTGCTACTATCTTTTATTTGATATCTTTAAGGGATAAATTGTGTCACTGAGGCAAAGTTAAGTTGGGTATTTTCCTTAGAAATGAAATGTTAAGTTTATATGAATTAAAGACTGTTTGTGTTACGAGAAGTTGCAGAAAATTTGTATTCGATTTCAAATTGCCTCTCAGCCATCGAGAAAACCATTAACTTATTATTTTCTTTAAATTTTCATTTTGAAGGTGAATCAACATAATTTATTCTTATTTCATACTATTTATTTGTAATTATTATTATTATTATTATTATTATTATTATTATTATTATTATTATTATTATTATTATATGTCCTTTCTATATGAACCAGTTTCGAACAGGGAAATGCTATCATTGAATGTGATAATAACTATTGGGGTGTGTTAGCCAGAGGAGTCCAGTCAAACATGAGACTTCTTTGTTAAAAAAAAACTATTATTTTAATCTGGTATAATCAGTCTATGGGCTGACTTGTACACTGGCTAAAAATAGTAACTTTATTCTTCCTGCCTTAATATGATACAACGACGGAAGCGATTGGAAAAAATGCTGTGAGCTTGACCTGATATTGTTATCCCCCCCCCCCCCCCACGTCTGTCTGAGTAACGATTAAACTTGTAAGGTGTAACAAATCCTTTTACTGATATGTCCGAAAGGAGCTTTTTTAGTATTCATTCCCAGTTATTTTTTAATAGTTTGTAGCGGCTTAACCATACTACCATGGGTATGGATGTATGATTTCGCTTCCATATGTGAGATGTTTTCTTGAGTTTTTACGGTTTTGGAACTTTTGTTAGTGAATAGATTTAGATTTTTCTCCCCGGTTTTAAAATGTACCATGCCAAATTCAGATTTCTAAAGACATGAAGAATAAAAACGTTGATGCAAGTATCAGTGAAAATGGTATACTCTTGGTTTGGTCGGGGAAATATGTCCTAGGGTCATGTGAGAGGTTGGTAGTATATGAATGAGTATGGTAGTCACGCCATGTCATCAAAGAGGCATGCTCATCTGTATGCACGGGTATGCCATCAATATGCACATACCGTACACACATAATCGGACATTCAAACACTCATACTTATACATGCCACACAAACGTACACTCCCAATAGGAAAAGCAAAGAGACAGAGAGGGAGAGAAAGGATGAGCAGTAGGAAGAGATAAGAGAGAGAGAAATAAGAAGGGAAACGAGTGAGAGAAAAAGCGAATGGGAGTGAAATACGAGAGAGAGAGAGACGGGGCGAGGGGGGGGGGGGGGAGGGAAGGAACCGAGGAAAACCGAGGAAGGAAGAGGGAAAAAAAACGAACTGGCCTTAGAGATCCATATCCTCTCTCAATAAGTAATTCAGAGGCAATCAGCGGTGCCATTAGAAAAACTGATCAAAGGCCTTAGTACATCAGCGAGAGGAGTCCGGACAGCCGTGACTCATCTCAAGCTGGGCAGAACACGTCCTTCTACTAAAGGTTTATGTTTGAAGGAGATTCATTACTGACTTATTGGCAGAGAGATAGTTCGGCAAGTAAATAGATACCGAAGTAAAGGCATACATCTATGCATGAACATGTACCAGATACAATTCTCTGAGAGTGGGGTAAATAGGAACATTATTATCCTTAAATTGTCCATGTATTCAAGTAATTAATCTTATGATTATAGTAGGGAGTATAATGACGTCACAGTTTTTGTTTATACATAATTAATGGTTTGTGAATGAGCATGGCCTTTTATGGAGTTATATAATATTTCGAATTGGTGTAATGTTTTATGTAATGATTTTATAAACACACACACATATGTATATATATGTGTGTGTATATATATATATATATATATATATATATGTGTGTGTGTGTGTGTGTGTGTGTGTGTGTGAGTGTGTGTGTGTGTGTGTGTGTGTGTGTGTATGTGTGTGTGTGTGTGTGTGTGTGTGTGTGTGTGTGTGTGTGTGTGTGTGTTTATAAGATAGAAATACATATATACACAAACACATATATGTGTGTGTGTGTATATATATAAATATATGTATGTATATATATAAATATATCTTTACATATGTACATATGTATTTATGAATATATATGTGTATATATGTATGTATATATAAACATGCAAATATATAAATATATGCATATGTTTATATATGTGTATATATACATATATTATATATATGTATATATAAACATATGCTTATATTCATATATATACACACACACACACACACACACACACACACACACACACACACACACACATATATATATATATATATATATATATATATATATATACACACACACCGTGTGTGTGTATATATGTATAAATATATATTTGTATGCATTTATATACACACACATATGTATGTGCGTGTATATGTATATATAGACACATATATATAGAGAGATATATAGATGTACATATGTATATATAGATGTTTATATATGTATATATAGATGTATTCATATATTTGTATATAAATAAATATAAATATGCACATATATATCTGTACATATGTATATGTATGTATGTATGTGTATATATATGTATATATATATATATATGTGTGTGTGTGTGTGTGTGTGTGTGTGTGTGTGTGTGTGTGTGTGTGTGTGTGTGTGTGTGTGTGTGTGTGTGCATGTGTACATGTGTGTGTGTTTACGTATATGAGTGTGCGTACATATGTGTATATATAAACATAAATATATATGTACCTATTCATGTATGTATATATGTATGTATTTACATATATCTATCTTTATCTTTATATCTTTCTACTTATCTGTCTCTATATTTGTCCATATATATGTATATATATATATATATATATATATATATATATATATGTGTGTGTGTGTGTGTGTGTGTGTGTGTGTGTGTGGCTGAGGTTTCACAAGATATTTTTAAGACTTAACAGCATCTTTTTTGTCTCTTGTAAGAGAACTTTGCCGAAAACTGAAATTTGTTCATTCCCCAAATTCATAGCGATCGGTCAGCCATGGCTCTGCCCCGCGGAAGGACAGGGCCGCCAGCCTTCATCCTTGCGACCAGCCTCGTCGGCCTCGTCACCCTAGTCACCCTGGCTGCCCTGACCAACCTGCTCACCCTCACCGTCCTCACCTGCGTGGCCTCCCCCGGCGGCGTCTCTGCGCAGGGCGCGGGCGTCGTTCGCACGGGCGTCGGATACGTCAAGGTTCGTTCCCTCTCGACTCTTTTTCGTTCACGTATGAGACTAATAATGTAAATATGCGCCGGATATAATTAATGTAGAGTGTTCTATCGCTTTATCAAGGTAAAGGAATAACTTTTTTTCTCTTGGTATTTGGATGTGGTAGTGCACGTCTGTTCTGGTACATAAATATGCATATGTTGGAATGCAATGTATGTGTGTTCTGATTTATTGACCCTCCCAAAAAATCTTACAGGTAGCCACTACGTTTCCTAGTTCATTCGCAAAATGCAAACTGAAGGAGGAAACTCTAAAGTATAAGACTCATGTGCAACCGTACCCCGGGCTGCTCAATTTACTGCATGTGTAGTGGACCGCCTGTGTACGTCCCCCACGGTCCCCTACATATCCTTTCGCCTACACTCCCCCCCCCCCCCCCCTTCGAGATGAAGAACTGTGTCCACCCTCACTCCACGGAGGAGTTCGCAGCCTCGTACGCCTCCTAGATCTCCTAAACCCCCTGTTTTTATCCCCCGGGGGTGAGGATGCCCGGCGCGGTGAGGAAGCTGCGGCAACAGAAAACGGGAAGCCCACCTGGAGCGACTCACCTGTGCGGCCTCGTCACCTTTGTTAATGTTTTATTTGCTTTATTTTGTTTTAGTTTGTTTCCGTGTTTTAATAAACTTTTTACATAGTGTTTTACACGGACCTTAATTTGAAAAGAGACCACCAAAAATGAACTTCTAAAGAAACTTTTAACCTTTATTCGTCTTTCTTATTATCATTTTATCTTAACTTTATTATGAATGTTTTACTTTCTGGTTGTTTCATTTTTACACCAAACAGGTTATGAGTTTATTTTACTATGTACACTATGGTTCTTTTTTATTATTACTATTTATTTCATAGAACTTTTATTCATCTTATGAATAAACTTGAAGGATATTTTTATTATTATAATAAGAACATTTTAATGTATATTGTAAGTTTTATATATGCAAGTCTTATGAGAACAAAAACTTAGTTTCGCGGGCCGAGGTGACAATGGAAAGCCCCCGGCCCTTCAAGCAGGGCGGTCCGAGGTCAAGGGCAGTTCAACTGCTGGACTGTGGTTGTGGTGTGCAGGATAAGGTGGTCTCGGAAATATAAGATAAGTTTTTAAGTTGCTTATACGTGAGAGAAGGTGGTTCTCGTTTTAAAGTTTGTGCTTCGTGTTCTACAGTGTTTTATGTCTATTTCGTCTTTTGTGTTTGTGTTTGTTTTACTGTGCCATGTTTTCGTTTTAGCCTTGTTTTACAAAATAAATATACAATCTTATAATAACTTTTGATAAGTCCCCGACTCTTTGTAAGAAGGAAGGCTGAATAACGCTTAAACATATTTTAGTTTTAAAGTTTACAAGGCCAACAATCAAAAACCCTAAAGTATAGATGAAGCATCTGTACACGCCTCTCCTCGGGATTCTAACCACGCCTACCTCACTTCGGCTCATTTCCACAACTACACTTCACACACACACACGCGCATACACACTTCTGTCGCTCCTTTCCACACTTCTTCTGACCTTACATCCCTTCTTACATCATACACTCGTTCCCGAACGTACCAATCGGGTGGTGGCAGTGACGCCTTTACACACTTTTAATGAGCCTGGGAACGTTGCAAGTAATGAACGCAACACATGAACGGTTAGTGTAAATTTGATAGTAAGGAAGGGGGAAGATATAGAAAGTAAGATGCCCACAAAATTAGATTTCATGAATGTCGCGTAATCTTAACAATATTTTTACATACAGACACAGTTGGCAGCAGGGCGCAAATCCTGAAATACGCATTGTTAACAATTAAATTTATGTCACTTTACATGGACCACAATAGTAAGGTCAAGCTACTGTAGAGCATGTTTGCTGTCGCAAGGCACAATTTGCAAATGTTCTCCACTGCTTCATTACATACATATTTGGATTGATATTTTTACCTCGGACATTATCCTTCGATGCAATGCTCTTATATTTTGGCGCCTGTAATGTTTATCCTCTGCATCTTGTACCCCCGGACTTATGTCCCTCTCCACTTTATCCATATAAATTTCTGCCTCGCCTTTCTTCTTCGCTCATCAACCCATTTGTTCAATTTGTCCTTATTGTATCAGTCACTTCCGCCCTCTATTGTTACTTCCTTTTACTCCCCAGTGCCCAGGCTTCAGCACCATACAGCAATGAATATTTTACTTACTGCTGTGTAAGTCTCCAAATCACCTTTATTGGCACTATTCCGTCGCATACTGCATTGCTCATATACTTATCTATCCTCTCCTGTTATTCTGCTCCTCACTTCTGTCTCCACCTGTGTTCTCCAACATCGCCCCGAGATACTTGGCACTGTCTTCCATGTACATCTTTCTCTGGGACTCGCCTTCGCCTCAAACATAAAAAACAACAGCTTTCTTAGAACCCTGTTATATTTCCTTTCGAGACCCTCTTTAGGTCTTGCCTTACTTTTGTCTTACTATGGAATTCCATACACTGTTCTTTGCCTTTCATACATCCCAGACTTATCAGAGTACTTATCTGAACAATGCTCATTAGCTTTTTGAATGCAACCCTGTCCATCACTTACACCAAAAGTTCTTCCATCTTCAGACCCCAATAATTCCCACACTAAAAAAATTGCCGCTGTCGGTTGTCTCTACATCTCTCACCCCTCTCTGCAAAAGCAGCAAACTTAAGGAACTCAAAATTCAACTTTCGAGCACAATCCAAATATCTTATCAATCGGTGAATTAGATCTCCAGTCCTTGTGTCTTGCTAATATGTAATGTCTCGCTCTACAGACAATGTGTGTAGCTTGTACAGGGCTCGGGTGTCCCAGAGGTGGCCAGGTTACGCCTCCGCCTCCGAGGCCAACACCTTCGCCTCGTGCTACTCCTCGTGGGCCTATCGTGACATCTCGCACCTGACCAATGCTACTGCCACTTCTTATTATGGTAATCGCTTACCTCACCACGTTGTCGATGGCTACTACTGCGATTTCGAAGCAAGTTACTGCACTTCTGTTTACGGTAATCATATGCTGAAAGTCGATCTGCCTGAACCGATGGCCATCAGAGTTGTCCGAGTGCAGGCGGTGTCTTTTACAAAATTACCTGACGTCTTCCTCGGTAATTCGTCTGTATATTCAGACAACCCAGTGATCGCCACCCAAGTTGAAACGACACTGGGCGCTTATTACGTCATCACCGTCACGCCGCCGCAGGACATGGTAGCCAAGTTTCTTTTCTTCGGGAGCTCGAGCAATTATTTACATGTCTGTGAGATTGCCATTGTACCCTTTTAGTGATCGAGTTCAAAGTGGAACTGGCTCTTTGAAAATAATTCTCTCTCTCTCTTTATCTATCTATCTATATATATATTTATCTATCTCTATATATCTCTTTCTTTGCTAGCATTCTGAAACAATCGATGGCATTTATATTTATATCAAAGCCATAAACATAATAATAGTATCCACGTCCTCATGGTTTCAGTTAGGAAGGTGTGTGTATATATGTGAGTATATGAATATACACACAGACATATATATATATATATATATATATATATATATATATATATATATATGAATTGCCTCTTGGTGAAAAATATACATTTTACAGCATTTAGTCGATTAGCAGATGAGGGAAAAATAAATATCAGGAAAGTACTCACATTTCAAAACAGGAAAATATTTCTACACACAACGAATAAACAGGATCAATTGGCGTGATGACCTCAGCATAGTCATCTGCCGCTGGACGATAGCTAATAAATCCAATAAACAAGCAAGCAAGAACAAAACGGCCTTGGTACTCTTGTCTTTATACCAAACAAGTCAAGTAACAAGCTCTTACCCTTTCAACTTGCGGGTGGTTCTGTTCATTCATGTGTTTCGATGAAATACCTTTTGGGATATAACAGATCCAGCTGTTGCAGTGTTTAAGAATTAATTTCGTCTTGCTTGTCTGTAATTTATTTCAGATATATAGCCCTCGCTACATATCCGTTGTTGTTTTATATGACACTTATGGTCATTAATATGCTTTGTTTGAATGTGTTTGAACATTCTCAATACACTTTAGATGCACTTTTCATTACGGCTGTTCGGTAAACATATCCATCATTGTTTTAGTAAACACAAAAATTATAAAAAATAAAAATAAAAATAAAATGATTCCAGAATTATAAATGTGTTTGCACTGATAACGCAAAAGTTCATGGTAAAGTTTTAAATCATTAATACCAATAATAATGAGAACTTTCATGAGTTCACTGAAAGGAAAAACAGAACAAATGAAACATTAGTGTTATGCTCTTCGCGACATTATATATACGTCGAAAGATATCCAAAGACGTTATGTAGGGTGTGCTTATATTATAAACATGCTCTTGGGTGTATGTCTGTGTATGTGTGTGATTGTGTGTTTGTCTGTGTTAGTGTATGTGTGTTTGTTTGCGCGTGTTTGTTTGTGTGAGAGAGAGAAAGCGAGAAACTTCCAGCAAATTGGTCTAGCTGTTTAACTTTGAAAGTGAACATGTTAGAGAAATTAGTAAACATTTATTAAATATTTTATACATATATGTGTATATATATACGTATGTGTATATCTATATATGTGTAAGTATGTATGTGTATATATAAAGATATGTATACACATGTGTATATGTATATATACATACGTATGTATATATGCATACATCTATATGTATGTATGTATGTATATGTATATATATACGTAAGTATATATACATATATAAATATATATCTATATATACATATGTATATGTATATACATATGTATGTATATATACATATATATATATATATATATATATATATACATATGTGTATATATGTATATTTATATATGTACATTTATATAAACATATATATACGTACGCATCTGTACAGCCAAGTTTGCTGTGGATGTTTATGTGTATATATATATATACGTGTGTATATATAAATACACGTATATGTATACATATACCTATACATACACGTATTATATGTATATATATACATATATACGTACATGTATATATATGTATACGTATACATATATATATATATATATATATATACATATGTGTGTGTATATATGTATATGTGTGCATATATATATATGTATAATTATATATATCCATATATATCTAAAACTATGTGTATATATGTATATATATGTGTGTGTTTATACGTATGTATATATATATATACAGATACATGTGTGTGTAAATATATATATGCATATATATATACATACATATATATATACATACACACACGTATGTGTATATATGCGCCATTGCATTATTCCATCTTTCAAGAATATATCCTCGGATTTGAATTGTTAAATCAACTTCCACCGAGTGCCCACAGAGAGTGTGTGTAAAACTTCGCTATCGTTACTCTAGCATGAGTAGATAGGTAATGTCTATGAAGCTAGTGAGATCCTCGTTGCACACTCCTTTTAGTGGGTCGAGTCCTGGTCAAAGGGTTTGAACTCTGTTTCAAGGCTGGGGTTGATGATGACACCTTCCTTGCAGAGAATGTTGGACGGAGTATATTCTAGATATTGCCAATTATCCATACACTAACTTGTTGTGATGGCACTAAGAGACTTTGGACAAAGTATGCTGCTCTGATGGCCAATCCAGAAATGAACCTGAAAGATTCCATCATGATAACGAATGTTCTTGATGGAGAAATTGATGAAACAGAAGCATATCTCACACATGTTCCTGAAAAGGAAACAAATAAATACTATGACCCACTCTGAAGTCACATGAATCACCACGGAAAGCAATTCACGCTTAGAAGATCTGCCAATCACAAGCCATGGCTATTAGACCATGCAATGAGAGTACAATACATGCAATGGAATCTCCAGTCATCAAATTAAACCCTTATTTTAATACAACGTGGTTATGGCAGATGTTGAGTTCTTTTGGTACCAACCACAAGGAACTTTTATTCACAATAAGCAGGCAATCATTGTCTATGTTTGAAATGTGTGATATGCCTGTCAAAAATTGTTTAAGACGGATAAAACAGACCTAAATTGTAGATTTGCAAAATTACTTATCATATTTTCTATATAAATTTTTCTATACTGTCCCTGATACTGATTTAGGTAATTGACCTCAAAAATTGTTTGCACAGGAAAACCCCATTAGCTGATACTCTACTGTTTCTTCCTTGCCTCGCTCTCGCTGTGTATATGCGCGCGCGTGTGCGACTGTGCGTGCTTGTTTGTATGTGGATGGGAGTATAGGCCCGTATCCATGCATGAGTATATATATGTGAGTGTGCTGTTATATAATTGTGTGTGTGTGCGGGACGTGCGCGTTGATGGTTTATAGTAAGTGTTTTGTAGCGTGACTAAGGTGAGTGATGTCCATACCGCTAGAATTCATAGACAAATAGAAATCGTTTCAGAAGTGTCTCTTTTCATCATCATTAACCTCATCTATATTATTTTATCGTGTTTTTTTATGGCATTACTGTAGACACCTCGATTTCTGTGCATTTATCATTATTAGAGGAAATCAAGTGAACATGATATCATATATCTAAATGAGGAATTTAGATAATGAGGGTTATGATAGATCAAAATAACAATAATCACTCAGGGAATATTTGTGCTTTAGTAAATTATCCATTTGGTAGGATATCATTATTCCAAACATTATTTTTTGTGCCACTTTTGTTTTGCTAGTATTTCAAAGGAATCGAACACTGTTTAAATCTTAAGAATGAAAATCCTGTTAAACTGTCAGAAATTATCACAGTCGTTAATCACGTTAGTTCGTTCATTATATATTTACCCCTCGCACTGTCTACCTGCAAAACGAATTGACAAGACTGGTTGACGGCCCCCCAATATATATCTTAAGAAAACTAAATATGCGGCTGGATGTACAGGTAAACACAACCCCCCCCCCACACACACACACAGCACCCACACACACATAACTCCCACCACACCCACACATACATAACTACAAATACTGACATACACACTCAACGCACGCATTCATATAATAAAGCACACACACAGACACCTACACATTGTCATGATCATACGTCCTTTTTCATTATCTTTGGGTCAGTCACTTGCTTACCAATACCACTGCTTGTCCTTTTTGGATAACGCGAGGAGGAACAAAATGAGCCCAAGGATACATTCATCCTGTTGTCGTCTTGTTTTGATACAAATGAATCTATTACCCTTTACATAGCTCAGACGACAGGCAAGATAGCTAAGAAATGTATTTTCGTTCAAAATACTGAATTTGAAGAAATCCGTTAAATTCGTTAGATACGTTACTATGTATTAACAAAGACAAAGGCACAGTTAATAAAGGTAATCATAAATCAAATATCAAACAATATCTGACGTTAGGTCATCCATGCCCCATTGGGCATTTTATATAAAAAATACGCTTACGTTTTTCTCTCATTTCAGTCACATGATATGAATTCATTTTAGATTAACATTGCATTTATACTCGTTCATCCTTATGCCCAGTGGCCTATCTGTTTCGCCTGTATATGGTACGTAAATGCCAAACAAAATACCAAGAGCACAGATGGTTGCATTGCAAATATACATATGCAACTTCTTAACTTCTGAAAATATATGGTGTTTATCATCGAGTGACAACTATCCTTTTGACCTTTCCGATTTTTTTTCCACACAGGAATGTGTTTGGATTACAACTATTTGGGGGAAACGAAGTTTATAAAAATATTTAGCAAATGGAATGGGGATCTTTGTCGCAATCTTATAATCCATATATATATATATATATATATATATATATATATATATATACATATACATGTCATAACGATGAATTGGTTTAAAATGGCTAGATGAATGTGGACACACACACGTAAGGCTGCACGCACACACATCCTTCCTCCCTTTCCTCTTCTTTCTTTTTACCACTCCCCTCCTCTCCTCTCTCTCTCTCTCTTTCTCATTCTCCTGTTCTCTCTCTCTTTCTCATTCTCCTATTCTCTCTCTCTCTCTCTTCTTCTCATTCTCCTGTTCTCTCTCTCTTTCTCATTCTCCTGTATCTTTTCTCTGTCAGTCTGACCGTCTATCAATATTTCTTTTCTTTTTCCTTCTTATATCGACTGTGTATTTAGCTATCTTTCTTTTCCTTCCCCCCCTCTCTCTCTCCCTCTCTCCCTCTCTCTCCCTTTCTCTCTTTCTCTCTCTCTCTCTCTCTCTCTCTCTCTCTCTCTCTCTCTCTCTCTCTCTCTCTCTCTCTCTCTCTCTCTCTCTCTCTCTCTCTCTTTCTGTGCGTGCGTGTGAGTCGTGATAAATGGACAAGTCATTAGAAGGAATGAGTGATTATGAGCAATTTCTTTCTTTGTGCCTGGAATTGTTAGTTTCAATTTATGGTATTGTCTTTTCGTGAAAAAAAGAAAAAGAGATAAACTTATTATATTTATGTCTACATTTTGTGAACAATTTAAGCGAAGCATAAGGAAATTAAAAAAAAAAAAAACGACTTCAAAAATGATAAATATCTGTTTAGCATAAATAACAGTGAAATAAAAAAACTGCCATGTATCTATTCACACTGAATCTCTGATATACCAGCAACTCACGCAAGCTGAAAACATGCTAGTGTTATTTCTGGGTTTTTTTTTTTTTTTTCTATTCTTTTATCAGCTCAAATTAATTCATCAAAGTGGCGAGTTGCAAAATGCTTGAGATCTTAATGGGTTTCACGCGTCGCATACATTTCCCTTCTTTGTATGTGTGTGTACACTGTTGCCGTGGTGATGCAGCAATTATAGTATGAGAGTGAGAATATCAGGGAAGGTTAACTAGCTTATAGCTTCCCTTTGGTATCGTTACAGGGCTTCCCTTAGGACTCGACCAATCTGTCTCTCCGTTGTGATAATTACGCTGATAAAATCTTTTTTTTTACTTTTTTAGCTAATAAATGAATATATATATAAATATATAAAGATATATATACATATATATTCATCTGTTTATTTCCCTACTTGTTTATTCATATAGATATGTATATATATGTGTATGTATATATATGGTAGAAAAACCCACAATGCAATAACTAGAGTTTCGAAAGACGGAAAGCAAGTAGATTTCGAAACTGTAGTCTCGTTTTCAATAAATTTAGTTTTTGCATTGTTTTTTTTTCTACCATAGCATCAACACGGAAGAGTGTTTTGCCATATCTATGTATATATCTATGTATATATTTGCGTGTGTGTAAAAATATGTGTGTGTGTACAAATAAATGAATTAACTTTTACATATATATATTATATTATTTATATTATATTACATTGATTCATATATATGTATGTGTTTATATTTGCGTGTGTGTGTATATATATAGAGATAGATAAATTTATATGTAAGTATCTATCTGTATACATTTACATATATGAATAAATAAAATAAAATATATTCATACATATATATACGTATGTATATATTTATCGATTCATATATATATATATATATATATATATATATATATATTTATATATATATATATATGTATATATATATATATATATATATATATATATATATATTTATACATGTACGTATATATATATACATATACATGTACATTATTTTTATGTTATAAATACATACAATTATATAAACATGTATATCATATGTGTATATAGAAAATATATATACATGTATATGTGTGTGTACATATACGTATATATATACTATATATATGTATATGTATACAATATGTATATATATAAAAATACATTCGTATATATATATGTATATAATATATATAATACATATAAATAGCGAACTACATACATGTCACGTATGTGTCATGTATGTAGTTGGGCAGCCTTGCCTATCCTTCCAGCTCTCTTCATCCTAGTCACGGACCCGAAGTCAACGTCTGTCAGTCCGAACTACATCTCTTCTTTGGACCAGTCGGACTAACTCTTCGTTTTGGTCTGAGGCATGTGACCTTCCAATTGACAGGTCTTGAGGTGGACTGACCTAACCTCTCCCTGAAGAGTCAGCCAGGGCTAACCCCACACGTACCCACTAATCTGCTGTACACACGACTTGAAGTCTCTGTGATTTGCTATGTCTTGATTACGGCTAAAAGTAAGATTATAACATACCTTAGGTATATGATTACTATTGGCAGATTTTTATCGATCGAGAGGTGATGATTAGGCTGAATGCAAAATGACTGAATAGCAGTGTTGTATTTCAATAAATATCATCTCCAAATAATCAGTCGTCCAATAACTGAGATAAAAAAAAAAAATACTCGTCAACTCAGTCATTATCGACCTGTCAAGAGCGCCTTCGCATCAAGGAAAGAAAAAGAAAAGAAATATCTTGACATCAGTTTACACTTGCCTTTCACTCCTTTTATATGCCAAGTGCAGAAAAAGCAGGGTAATGTGGATAGACAATAAAGATGTATATACATATATACATACCTATACAAGTATTAGCTGCGAGCCATCAAATGACTGTAATTAGTTTTTTTTTTTTTTAATTGAACATTAGAAAGAAATATTACGGGCGATGAATAAGAGAGATACGTATTTTTCAATTTCAATTCTCAACCCGAAGCTCTCAATTTACGAATATCTATAATGTCTTATTAAAAAAAAAAAAAAAAAAATCAAATTTCCGAAAACTACAGTCGATCATTATACGCTGGTTCCTTTATAATATTTTTATCACTTGGACTGTTTACCTACAGAAGGAACAGCCGCACAAAAACACATACCCACACCACCAAGACAAACATAAAAACACACATACACATCGCACGCACATACACGATAACACAGGCACAGATATACACTCGCACAATGGAAACTTTAAACACGAACAGAAACATATATATATATATATATATATATATATATATATATATATATATATATATATATATACATATACATGTATATATATATATATATATATATATGTATATATGTATATATATATGTATATATGTATATATGTATATATATATATATATATATATATATCATCCATGTCTGCTTACAAACATCTGCTTAACGTCATGGTAGCACGATCCTTGTCAATAACTTCAGCCTAATCACATATTTATCAATATCACCGGTTGTTCGTTTTGGAAAATATGTTGAAGAATTTCGTCCAATGTACGACACTAGCGAATCTTACCCTTGATGAAAATGGTATAAAGTATTGAAGAAAGCAGTCTGACAACAGAGAAAATAATGAACGTTGAAAGCACATGCTAGAAATTATGAAGGATCTTCTTGCTTTTCTTCATAAACTCTTTTGTACTTATTATTATTATTATTATTATCATTATTGTTATTATTATCATTATCATTATTATTGTTGTTATCATTATTATTATTATTATTATTATTATTATTATTATTATTATTATTATCATTATTATTGTTGTTATCATTTTCATCATTATTGTTATTATTATTATTAATATTATTATTATTATTATTGTTATCATTATTATTTATGTTATTATTATTATTATTATTATTATTATTATTATTATTATTAATGTTATTATTATTATTATTATTATTATCATTATTATTATCATTGTCATTTTTGTTATTATTATTACAGTTTTAGGTGGTGTCAACCGCCTACCAGGTCGTTTCCAGTGCCTTAAGAAAATCAATTTACTTTACGTTCAGACAAATGGGGAATTCATTAGCTTTCTGATAATTCTTGCCTTTCCTAGCAAACGAGCTTTTCCTAAGCATTCGATGTCAGCTTCGCATTCCAGCACGTCTAAGATTTTAGTTTGTACAATATCCAAGGGCCCGTATTAACACGGGTAATATTAGTAACTTCTTTACCCTCATTTTGCCATACATTGACGATTTTCTCTCTCTTTGGTTATCATTCTCATGCCAAATGGACATGCCACATCAATAGCATAGAATCTTTTTTTCTTCTTTAATTAGTATGATATCTGGTTTGTTGTGTTCCAGCCTGTTAACAGTCTGACTGTTTTTATTATTATTATTGTTATTGTTAATTGTATATTATTATTATTATTATTATTGTTAATGTTAATGTTAATTGTCTATTATTATTATTATTAGTATTATTATTATTATTATTATTATCATTATTGTAATTCTATTTTTATCATTATCATTATCATTATTATTATTATTATTATTATTATTATTATTATTATTATTATTATTATTATTATTATTATTATTATTATCATTATTGTAATTCTATTTTTATCATTATCATTATCATTATTATTATTATTATTATTATTATTATTATTATTATTATTATTATTATTATTATTATTATTATTATTATTATTATTATTATTATTATTATCATCATCATCATCATTATCATCATTATTATCATCACTATTATTATCCTTATTATTATTATTACTCTTATTATTATTATTATTATTATTATTATTATTATTATTATCATGATTATTATTTTTTTTTTTTTTATCCTTATTATTATTATTATTATTATTATTATTATTATTATTATTGCTTTTACTATTATCATTTTATTATCATTACTATTATTATCATTATTATTATCATCATCATTATTATCATCATTGTTATTATCATCATTATCATTATTATTATTATCATTATTATTATTATTATCATTATCAATTTATTATCATCATCATTATTATTATTATTATCATTATCATTAAGATTATCACTTTATTAATGTTATCATTAGTATTATCATTATCAACATTATTAGCATCATTATTTATATCATCATCATCATCATCATCATCATCATCATCATCATCATCATCTTAACCATCATCATCAATATTATCATTATTATTATCTTTATTAGGAGACGGTATTTTTTGGATTTTCAGTTTCAGTTCACTCATTTTCTTTTCATTCTTGCCTTCTGAAATTCTCAAAATTCTCATTAATTCGTTTATTATTATTATCATTATTGTTGTTGTTGTTGTTATTATTATTATTTTTCAGGTATAAAGTTGTGTATTGATAAGCCCTTCAGATTCGATTTGTGAACAGAATATTGCCTGTTTTCAGAAGTTTGACCTCTGCGTTTTTGTAAGCAGTACTCAGATTCTGGAATTGTGAGAACGCAGAAAAGCTTTCTTTTTTCTTTTTTTCTTTTTTACATATATCTTACAAATAAATATCGATAAAAAACTTCTTCGCTCCTGGAATAATGGAAAGTGGAACAAATTGAGCCAGTCCACACGTTACGTAGCAAATGTGCTGATTACCCTTTACTTTCCTCGATTAACAGTGCAAGCTAGTCAAGCTAATGGCGTATTTAGTCGAGCTGTGACTTCGATTTGTATTAACTATATAATTACTCATGTCTCTGAATGTTCTTATTGTTCACGGTACCTGTTTGTATCCCATGCTTATTTCAATTTGAAATAAACTAAACATCAATGAAAAAACAAAATCCTTGTTGGTTCGTGTGCTGTGACTTTGAAAATGTTATCACATGGTTTAAACGAGAAACTAGATATATATATTTGAGCAAAATTTAGACAGATTTCGATAATACAAATGGGATTGGTTTTGCTCGTCTTGGTCACTTACAAAATTAAGATAACTTAAGATAACTCGCCAGCTCTCCTAAGTTTAGATGCCGTGAGTGGTAGGGAGTTCCTAACCCCTCTTGATATTTCTATCATCACTTTCTTAGTATAATGTCTTTGATCTCATATTTGGAAATGACAGAGACAAGATAAAAAAAAAAAAAAAAAAAAACATGTTAACAGGGAATAAGATGCAATTTTATGTTATGTTTTGGCTGTCTATTATACACGTGGCTTTTGAGGTGGTTATCCCTAAAGCTCAGGAGAGAAAACCCAGTTCCTGACATGCACGATCAGCAGGGATAGTTGCCTGAGTTTCCAGTTGAGGTTGGAATCAGCTGAAAGTTGAGGGTGCGTAAAAAAACTTCAAATCATTACCCTTCATTCATTAAAGGGAAGGACGATTGGCACTACAGTTGGTAAGAAGCCATTTTCACCTGTTTCTTGAGTTGTAGGAACGGTAGGAACAAGGGCCTACATAACTAACCTAGCGAGGCATTTAGAGTACTCAGATAGCACTTTGGTAAAATCAGTTCCAGCTGTACCTTGGCTCTCCATACTTGACACTTTCATAACATAATATAGTATCTTGACAGTATTACTCATCCAAGTCAAGAAAAGTATACCACTGGCGCATTGTGTAGTATCACATTACTTTACTTAAATTTAGACCCAGTCCTAACATTAAAAAAAAAATCAAATGTCCCATACAAGAAACAAATTCTGCATTCGAGTTGGTAGAATCACTGGAGCATCCTTTATAACCGATTCCTGTCAAGCCTAATGAAAAGTTTTAGGAATTTATGCTGCTTATACTGGACCAGCAGGAACAAAGCGAGCTGGGTGTTAGATATCCTATCTTTTATATGTTGCCTAAAGAAATATTTGGCTTGATAATTATTTTTAAGTGGATAAAGGTGGCATTCTGATTTACAGGTTTGGAACTTTAGCCACTGAATTTATTAGGTGAATTTCTCCCTACCACTTCTAAAAAGAAAGGTATGAATAGGTATGCAAAAGTATTTTTTTTCTTAGGAGAAATAATCTAATATGCCAGAGTAACAGCTAAAAAAGCATTAACAAAAAAAAAAAAATGACGATAAATGAAAACCATAAGATTCTCACGAAAACGCGAAAACATAACCTCGTGACTTTTGAAAATATATAATTTCAAATAAATGCAAATGTGTTTTTCGTAGGGGAAATATATGTTAAATGGGGATAAAGGTATAGTTACAGAAAAGGCATAGTTCGACAAAAAAAAAAAAAAAAAAAAAAAAAAAAAATATGATACTTAATAGGAATGCAATCCATACCGTCCCTTGTTGCGGGACTTTGCAAATATTTCATTAGTCAGGAGTCCTGGGAAATCATGAATTTCAAAGCTTGAATAAGAATGTAGTTTTTTGTCAATATAATCGTTTTTATTTTCTCTCTCTTTATTAACAAGGATTCTATAATAATCTGAAAGTAGCGGGTTTATAGTTGTCATAAAGATCTTTACCTCTGCTTCATCGACTTGGGTAAAGCTTCTGACACAGTCAACATGAAAATGTGTGCTTGCTAAATTTGGATGTCCTCCAAGATTTCTAGCCATATTAAGAGCTTCTCACTGGGGAATGTCAGCCCTGAACTCACTTGAAGTTACAGTTGGTGTAAGCAATGCTGCACCCTGGCCCCTGCAATATTCAACTCTGCATGGCTGCCATTACACAATAAATTAAGATAATAACCAAGAAATTATGTGCCGATACCTCATAGATGGAAGCCTTTTCAATTTGGCTCGGCTCAAAGCTCAGACAAAAAACAACACTGACATAATACACGACCTACAGTATGCCGACCATGCAGGTTACCCCACCACCAACCCCCATGCAACATAACCTCGATACAATCAATACTGCATACTCAAGAGGCGGTCTGACCGTCAACAGACAAAACTGTAATTCTGCAACAACCAAGCATGCCAATGGAGCACGAATACCTACACCACTTCCATGTAGGGGCCACCATGTTACTGAATGTAGCCTCAGAGAAACACCTTGGTAGCATCCTCTTCTCTGACTGCAACCTAGAAAATGAGATCCAGAACAGAATCCGACTAGCCTCAACTAGTTTTGGTAATCTTAGAGTATTCCAAAATCGAGATCTGTCAACCACGACAAAGGTAAAGATTTACAAAGCCTTTATTCTATTCTATTTTTTGTATGGGTCTGAAACATGTACTATATACAGGCACCAACGAAGGAGATTGGAAGTTTCCCATATACATTGCCATCAGTCCATCTTAAGCCTCCTTTATAGAGAACTGAGGATGGCCGACTTTCAATAGGTGCACCATAGACTATTATTCCCACAGATCATCTGGAAAACCTTGCTACAGACTTTGGCGTCAACTACTATGAAGGAAAAAGAACAAACGACAGAAACATTGAAAGGGCCCCAATTGTAACGATGGCCGATGAGGGGTTGTGTGCAGGCAAAGTCGCGTCTGGCACGATCTTGTAACAGTAAGGGTGTCGCAAACAGTTAATTGTGGACAGAACGGTACTACTGATGGACAGAGATTCGTTGTTGTAGGCTGCCTGTCGCTCGCAGGGGACCATCTTTATACAGGTTTATACGGAATTTAGTAAAGGGTTGCAGTTTATGAGGAAATGGAGAGAGAGGCCGTGTAAATAGAGCAAGGTGGAGGACTGCGGACGTTGCATCCTTTGTTGTGCTGGTGAAAGGCTTGGTATGTGTGAATTAGTGTTCCTGCACATGTGTGATATGTCAATAGTGTTATACAATAAGCTATAGGTCGAAGTTGTAGTAGAAATATAGGGTGTTATGTGAGAGCCATGTGTATTTTTAAAATATTTGTGTGTGTTTATGTGTATGCGTATTTGTGTGTATTTGCGTGTGTGCGTAGGTGTGTGTGAGAGAGAAAGGAGGAGGAAATAGCAAAAAAAAAGAAAAATAGACAGTGCAAGGGAGAGGAAGTGCGAAATAAGCAGAGATAAAAAAAGGGAGAAGGAAGAAGAGAGAAAGGGAAGAGAAAAAATGAAAAGAGAAGGAAGGAGACAGAAGGGGAAGAATAAAAAATGGGCTGAAGGATGTAAATCAGTCAATAAATATTACAGAGCCATTCGACAGCGTGGCCTCAGTACCTCGTCGAGAGAAGCACAGGCAGCAGTGGCTCATTTCAGGCTGGACAACACAGGTACATCTGAGTGTTTGAAGGTTCACTGCTGACAAAGAGGTAGATAGATATAACAGAAGGATAAATAGAAAAATGGATAAAATGGAAGGGTAAATAGACAAATAGATAGATATGATGGAAGGGCAAATATACAAATAAATTGATTATTAGACAGGTATAGATATATAGATATATGGATAGGCAAGCTTCATTTCTACAACATTCAGGTATGGATGGTCTAAACTAGAAGATGCCAGTCTTCTAAATTTAAGACAGAAAGTTCATATATCATTTACATTGAGCCAGAAAGAGAGAACAACATTAATGTCCTTAGAGTGTCCTAATGATTCGACTAAATTGGCATGAAGAGAATATGTGACAAGATCTGCTTCATAAGTTCCGAACGCCCTTCACTGAAACACATAAATAATCAGACTTTTGTAAGACCTCGATCATTTAAGACACTCGCACACATATATGTATGCAGTCATGTGTGTGTGTGAGAGAGCATATATATACACAGCAACACCACCCCCCCCCCCCGGTCCCTGGGAAGCACGATTGAAACATGTGCCTTTTGAAACGGGTCCTTGAGTCGGATCACGGGGTAGAGTTGACAGGATCAAGTTTCCAACCGACGGTGTAACCGTGAGACAGGCAAAGGATTACTTGCACAATCCGGAACAATCCATGGTATAAGAGCACCTAGCTCGTTTCCACGTGGATGACTCTGCCCATCAGTTTGTCTTCCCGAGACAACCCTGGGTGGGGGAGGTCCGTGGGATTACCTCGGAAGTCGTGGCTATGCCAGATTGGCTAGAACGTTTGTGAGGAGTTAAAGATGGGCCGAAAGCCTGTTTGGCGGCAGGTTGGAATCTCTGTTTATGATGATGATGATGTATTTGTGTCTGTATATTTATATACATATGTGCAAGCATATATGTATACGCACACAAACACACACACACGCACAAACACACACATAGATGTATATACATATATATGATGTACGAAATCACACACACACAGATATGTATACATATATTTATGTATTTACGACCATGAGGGTCGGGCGCCACCTGCCAAAACCAAAGTCCTTCGAAAGAACATATATACAGTATATATAAATATATACATATATATATAGTATATATACATATATGCATATGTATAAATATATATATATATATATTATGTTAACACAAACACACATGTATGTGTATATACATACATACATACATACATATATATATATATATTTATATATTGTGTCTATATGTGCATATATATGTGTATGTGTGTGTAGATATGTTTGTGTGTATGTATATATATATATGTGTGTGTGTGTATATACATATATATTTATATATTTATATATACATATATATATTTTGTATATACATAAATATATTTTGTATATTCATAAATATATGGTAATACATATATATATATATATATACATATATACATACATATATATATATATATATATATGCGTAAGTGTGTGTATGTATATATATATATACATACATATATACATACATATATATTTATATATATATATATATATATATATATATATGCGTAAGTGTGTGTATGTGTATGTGTGTATGTATATCTTTATCTATATCTCTCTCTCTCTATATATATGATGTATGTATGTTTATATGTATATATACATATATATACATACATATCCATATATATATTGTATATATGTGTTTATATACATATGTATATATATGTATATCCCACACACACACATACATATACAAACACGTACACATATATACACATATATGTGTGTGTGTGTGTAATGCGTGTGTGTCTAAATATATATGTATATATATGTATATATGTACATTACATATATAAACATACGTAAATCTATATGTGTGTGTGTATATGATATCCGTGCAAATTCCCACACATATTGCGCGTATGTGTGTGC
The DNA here is from genome assembly GCF_019202785.1 of Penaeus chinensis. Lineage (NCBI taxonomy): Eukaryota > Metazoa > Arthropoda > Malacostraca > Decapoda > Penaeidae > Penaeus > Penaeus chinensis. The sequence continues at coordinate 35,035,837 of NC_061830.1, forward strand.
ATATATAAAGTAAGTCAAAGGTATATACGGTAGTGAGTGAGTTTATCGTAGATATGATGGTAGGTTGAGAACCACCAGCAATGATTATCTAACCAACTACTCCCCTGAGGAAGGATCATGGGTCAGCCACCACCGTTTTGCTGCTCCCCCCCCCCCCCCTTTTTTTGTTGTTGTTGTTACGGTTACTTTAACAACACACTGCACTCGTCGATAGGAAATCATCATAAAAAACAATGAAAAATCCTCTTTAAAAACTCACGTATACTTATACATGAGTATATATACATCTTCATTTGTATGATGTACTATGACCCTACCATTAACACCTTCAATATCTTTTACTACCCACAGGCATATGTGTATATATGTATATATATGTATGTATATGTATATATATGTATGTATATGTATATATATGTATTTATATGCATATATATGTATGCATATATATATATATATATGTGTATGTGTCGGGCGCCGTCAGTTGTGTCATTGTGTGTGAGACTGAGTCAGCTACACAGCCAGCCAGTATCGCTGCAATGCAGTGATACTGAATAAAACATAGATTATCTTATTTATTACTTGATTGATTACATTTTGAGACCTATACATGTGAACTAAGTCCAACAAGGGCCTCGGCAAGCCTCTGGGGCCCCTAGGCCCGTGGCTTTTTGCCATTAAGGCCACCCTATTGTTACGCCACTGATTTAATTTCACAATAGCCTAACGTATATAAAAGAAAACAATAATGAGTATAATTTGGACAGTCCAGTTACTCTTGCAAGGAAAATATATTTCAATTCTGTGGGTTTCCAATTAATTAGGCCCTTTAAATTATTCCTCTGGGTCCAAGAAAAAAAATACATATATTATAATTTATATGTGTGTATACATATAAACACGTATATGTACGTATATATGTAGTGATAAATAATTACAGTTAAAGTGTTTCTTTGACATAAACTGAAGAAGGTAAACTACCGTCTTTCAGCAACAGGCGCTGCGACTGCCTCAATAAAACTCCCCTAAACTACTTGGATGAGGGAGAGTAATAAAGTCGGAAACGAAAGAATTCATAAAAAAAATATCTAACCAAGAAGTTCAATCAAAAACAGGAATGAACATGAAGTGTTTGCATTGTTTAGGCCAGACAGCTCATTCAGTCAGTCTTCACTAGATATTATCAAAACTTGAAATTACTCTTTCTCCTGTTCTGTATTTCATGTATGAGTCACCTCCATATAACTGAAACCTCCTTCCTCCACCTGTTGCTGTTGCAAAGCTTATCGGTCAGCCATGTCTCAACCTCATGGAAGGACACGGTCACCAGCCTTCACCCTTGGGACGAACCTCATCAGCCTCCTCACCCTAGTCACCCTGGCTGCCCTGACCAACCTGCTCACCCTCACCGTCCTCACCTGCGTGGCCTCTCCTAACGGCGTCTCAGCGCAGGGAGAGGGCACTGTTCACACGGGCGTCGGATATGTCAAGGTTTGTCTCATCTCATTGTTCTTTCATGTTTCTTGAGACTGAATTATCTTTCGTATATATAGTTACATTGATGTTTCTAATACCTGCACTGTAAATGTGCACTTTATCTAACCGTGCATATTTTATCATCAGGATAAAGAAATTAATCTTGTTTGTATGTGGTAGTACACGTTGTACACATACATGTGTTTGTGAAAATTATACATAATGACTAAATGTGTAGTGATTTAGTGAAACTTGAAAAATATATAACTTTACAGGTAGCCACCACATTTCCCGATTCGTTCCCTAACTGCAAACTGAAGGAGGAAACTCTAAAGTATAAGACTCATGCTGCATGTGCTACCTCATGCAACCGTACCCCGGGCTGCTCCATCTACTGCATGAAAGGTTAATGTAAAGTTCATAGTTAAAAAAAGGGAATATATATAAGGCAAAAGGATCATAAATCTAGAATTTATGGATCCCATGCAGTTTAAGCAAAATGTGACAGAGCCTTGCAAGACACTAAAGACTAATACAATCAGCAATATTGTGCAACTTTTTACTTCCTCCTGAAGAATTTAATGAAACGAAATTTTACTTTTTGCTCGCCATACAATTCATACCAATCTACTACGATGCATATTTGGTATTACATGTCACATTTTGCAAAAAATAAAAAACAAAAAACGAACCATTACTTAGATATCAGGGATATTCTTGTTATCTTCATACATACTTTTTATTCTTCATCTTAGTCCTATTGGAGCTGGTCTCTCATATATTGTCGCTAGTAACGTTTATCCTCAGCAGTTTCTACTCCCAGATCCAGCTGCTCCCTATTCAAAGCACTGGTGGCTATGCTCCCTGATGCCATTGTTCCCCCTGTACCCTTGCTTCCCCATGTATATGTTCCATGGTGGCTATTACCCCCAGTACCGATTTTCCCTATATATGTGGAATCACCCCAACATCTGTCGACTTCTGTGGATACGAAATCATGCTGACTTGTAGGCCTGCAATATGTCTAGGCCTGATGCGTAATGATTGATTTGTTCTTTCTCTCCTCTTCCAACTTTGCTTTTTGACTAAGGAGGTCAGACCAGTGACGTCGACTTTCAGCTTTCGTTCAAAAAGTGACAATACAAGTAAAGACTTGCAAAATGCTGCTTCCATGAACCTTACGAATGAAACAGCCTATGCCGAAAATAGCCTTGAATATATTCTGGGTGGGGGTATAGTCTGGGCTTCTACACTAGGAAACATCGCTAACTCGTAGGTTCCGGAGATAATCGGCACCGGGGAACAAAGGCAGCTCTTAGTACGAGGGAACATCGGTACCGGGGAACATAGGGAATGTACCGTATTCGGGGAATATTAGTACCGGGGATTTTAGGTAACGGCAAACACCCCGATTTCCACAGATATGAAAATAATAGCCATGTACACAATATAAAATATAATATTATAATAATTAGTGTATTAGTATCTGTTTTTGGAAATTACGTAAGCCATTTGATCTTTCGTTTCCTTCAAACAAGTGATTATAGATTCCAAAATGATGGCAGGAAAACATTGTAATTATTATCATTATCATCACTATTTTTTCAATCTTCTCTTGGATATATATCAGTATCAGTGTTAATAGCAGTTATCGTTATCGCTGTAGTTACTGATTTCATTATCAACTACATCCTTATTAATGGCACTATCTTCTTGTTGTTACCTCTATTAACATCATCATTATGATTATCATTATCATTATGGTAGTTAGTTATAAATGCTTTTCTGTAACATTATTATTATAATTGTTGCAATTGCTATAATTATTATTGTTGCAATTATTGTTTTTGTTGCAATCATTATCATTATAATTGTTGTGATAACTGTCGTATTTGCATTCTCATTGTTGTATTTGTCATTATTTATGATATCAATATTATTATTGTTTTTGTTATCATTGCCTTCATTAACAATATCAACACTTTCGTTAATACTCTGAAAATTATGATACAAATAACGATAATTGTTATTACTATTATCATGATTTGCATGATAACCATTTTCAACATCAACATTATTATTGTCAGTATATTGACATCACTAACATTTATATCATTAATGCTATTGTTATCATTGTTTTATATAATGAATACAATTACTACTGCTACTAATATCGTTAGTGTCTAGTGCTTTTCATCACGAATCATGTTCTTATTGTCATTATATCAACATTCCAATAATAACAATAATCCAAATTATCACCATTTCAATCCCTATCACTTTTACCCTCTAAAGAAAGAATGAAAAAATATACACTTATCGTAGTTGCGAATATTATGTCTGTCGTCCTTAAAGTTATTGGATTATGATGATTATTATTTGTATCATTATCGTTACTTTTTCTTTCTCGTTATGTTTCAATTCCTCGCCCGCAGGTGGCTCTTTATCACCATTACTATTGTTATCATTGTTATCGTTGTTATATTCATGTTATCACTATTGTAGTTGTTTTCTTGCTGTTAATGCCATTATTACAATAATTTAATTATTATTATTATTATTATTGCTATTAACATTAATAATATCATTATATATATCCGAAATTAATGATTGAATTTGTCAGCAAGCTCTAGAAACTCAAAAACAAGTACTGGGCACATTGGAGACATACCAGTTATTGACAACCATGATTTGAATCTCCATTCCTTTTGTCTTTCTAGCCTTGCTAATGTGAGATGTCTCGCTCTACAGACAATGTGTGTAGCTTGTACAGGGCTCGGGTGTCCCAGAGGTGGCCAGGTGACGCCTCCGCCTCCGAGGCCAACACCTTCGCCTCGTGCTACTCCTCGTGGGCCTATCATGACATCTCGCACCTGACCACTGCATCTTCTTACAATGCCTCCGGGCCTTCCAACATCGTCGATGGTTACGGCTGTAGTTTCTATTCTTATTACTGTTGCAAACTTTACAATGGCACTACGGTGAAAGTCGAACTACCTGAACCCTTGGCCATCAGAGTTGTCCGGGTGCAGTTGAGGCATTATACACGATTACCGTATATCTTTTTCGGTAATTCGTCCGTATATTCAAGAAACCCAGTGATCTCCAACCCAGCAGAAACAACCTTGGACACTTTTTATGTCATCACCGTGACGCCGCCACAGGACATGGTGGGCAAGTTTCTTTTTTTCCGGAACACGAACTATAGTTTGTTCATCTGCGAGATTGCCATTGTTCCCTATTAGAGACCGTCTAGTACCGAGACGAGGCTGGAACTGCCACTATGAAAATCGCCTCATTTGGGCAATTCTTACTTTCTCTCTGTCTCTCTCTCTCCCTCTGCTAGCATTTTAAAGCAAACTACGGTACTTCTGTATGAATTAATAATATTGGTTGCAAGTAAATCCTAGTTTTGATGGTTAAAAACATGTATAAGCATACCTGTATGTGTGAAAACTACTTTACATCTAATGTTTACACTAAAACAGTTAACAGAAAAATCCACCTGTTTAACCTTCTCCTTGATTTTAGGAAATATATTTCTTTATTTTTGCTTGTTAATAAAAGAATCATAATGCCAATAACATTCATAACAGCATCAATATTATAAACAACAACAACAACAACAAAAAAAAAAAAATCCCGAAAAGCCAAGGAAAGTGAAAATCAAGTAAGGTCAAGTAAGCTTACTTATTGACGCCTTGGTGGCTGAACACTAGTGAAGCCCTCTGTGTCAACATGTTTTACAGAAAAATTAAAGTGGCCATAACATATTCCCGATGGCATAGGTTATTAAAGATGATGACTGCAATTAACCAGTTAATGTTAACATTTGCTGTAAAAATAACAGCAGTAGTAGATAGGATATCAAAGCTTTCATGATTCAGTAAGAAAGAGTACATTATATATATGTATATGCATGTGTATGTGTATATAGATGAAATTAAAAATAAAAATGTATGCAGAAATAACCCTGTTTTAATTTCATTACAATTTGTTTACCAAATTTATTGAATTATACAAAGTTCAACATACCTTGTTACTCAGGCAAGTTGCACAACTTTGCTTATATATATATTTTTTTTTTTTAATAAGGTCAGACCTTCTACCTTCGTCCGAAAAATGATATAGGTAAAGACGTGCAACATGTTGCTTCCATATACCTTACAAATTAAATATATGTGTCATATATCGGCGTGACGTTTTACTAGCGTATATGTGTCAGTACAATATATATATACATATTTATATGTATATATATATATATATATTCCCTCTGTAGCAAATGTTTCGTATTAACGTATGATAAGAAACTTGTAGAGGGTTAATGCTAATTGGCATCACAGAGATACCAGCTTTTTCATGTAAAACAGCACATTTACTGATAATGCGCTTGGCAGTGTCTTACATCTGTGCCAGTACTGTGGATTTGGATTAACTTTAATCCAGAACTTTTATAACGCGTATAGAACACGCCTTATCATAATTTTCTCGCAGCTGTCAGCCTAACATGTACCTGTTAAGTGAAGTGAACGCAAGGCTGTTTTGCCCTTCTCCAGCTCCTTGGTTTCAGCTTTCCATCTGTCCTTTCTTCGCCTTTAACACCTACCCATTTACTTTCTTAGGAACTGGTTGTATGCTTTCTCGAGAACAATTATACAATATCTGACTCTTCCAAGGTCTACTCCATATGCCTCATTATAAAATCCCATTCAGTGTTCTCCCAGGTATTAATCCTAACCTTCCATGCACATATTTTGCATAATTTTCAGTGAATGTTCCCTCATGTGGAATTCATGTTGAACAAATTGCAAGTAGAACAACGAAGGGAAGTACAGGAAAACACGAATATACCGTCAGGTCTCCTATGCATTACAGTGTCGAGGAAAGGCAGCTGTTCGTTTCTCTCCTCTTCTGTGGTGAATTGTATGGATGGGTGCACCGTGTTTAGTCTGTGGAGGAGGTCTTGAAGATTAGTCCTTGGTTGGTACTACAGTGAGGATATCGTCTACATAACGAAGCCCAACTACGTTCGTCCCCACGACGATCCGGTAGTGGTCAGCCTCGAGGGTTTCCATGAACAGCTGGGCGAGGACTGCTGAAAGAGGTGAGCCCATCGCAAGTCCTTGGATTTGCTAGTACTCACGTCCTCGGAATTCGAACGGGCCACACTCCACGCAGAGCCGGATGAGCGCGACGAAATCATCCATCGGCAGCGGTAGTCCATCCTCGTCCATTCCTGTCAGCGTTCTTTTTGCAGCTTCGATGGCCCCGTCAATCGGAACGTTCGTAAAGAGAGACTTGACGTCGAAGCTAACAAGCTTTTTTGCATCTCATCCCGACGCATTGCAGTTTTGTCATCATATCGGCGGTGTTTGATAGATGACAACCGCTGATGGAATTTAAGGCGCTCGAGAGAGGTGATGCGAGCGTTTTGGCTAGCCGTTGGTGATGGGTCTCACGGGGTTTCCTTCTATGTGGGATTTGATGTTCCCACGGATCGTCGGCGTGCGTGGTGTCTCCTCGAGCAGATACAGCAAAGCTTTCCCCTTCTCCGAACATCCGGGCATATATGACAAGAGATACATAGAGGTGTGTATATATATGTACTAGGCGGTCAGGTCACGTCGGTGATGAGGTGAGCGACGACCTTGGCTAGTTCATGGCTCCCCGTTGCGGTGTGTTGGTAGAGTGTATGTATGCCGCTTCTACCATCTTCCTTTGTCGTGGGGGCAGGCCCTGCTTTATGATGGAGGCCTGGGACCACTTAGGGAGATGGCCGTCGGTGTCGACGTGAACAACGAAGGCCCTCCTCGTGTCATGTCGTCGGAGGGCGCTGCGGTGTTGGTTGATTCGTTGTTCGTGGAGGCCTCGTCCTGTCTCACCTATGTAAACTTTATCGCAGCCGCCGCAAGGTATGCTGTACACCTGGCTAAGAGGTCTGTTGTGGTTTGACCTCTTTTCCCTTACGATGTCCCCGATCTTCCTGCTAGGGCTTGTGAAAACGATTATTTTTGTAATTATCAACTTACCGTGGGGGACCAGGGGGCGCCACGGGGGTCCAGGGGGTAGAGACCCCTGGCTAGAGTGTATATATTTGTTTGTGTATATTTATATATATGTATGTATGTATGTGTATATATAAAGATATATCTATATATATGTATGTATGTATGTATGTGTATATATAAAGATATATCTATATATATGTATGTATGTATGTATATGTGTATATAAAGATATATCTATATATATGTATGTATGCATGTATGTGTATATATAAAAAATATATATATACACACGTGTGTATATATATATATATATATATATATACACACGTGTGTGTATATATATATATATATATATATATATATACATACGTGTGTATATATACATACATTTATATATACATATATATGCATATATATGTATATATACGTATATATACACATATACGTATGTATATGTATATATACATATATACGTATGCATATATAATATAAATATATATATACATACATAAGCATATGTATAAACATATACATATATATGTATATATGCATATATACATATAAATATATATACATATGTGTACATATGTATATTTATATATATATTTATAAATACATATATGTGTATATATAGGTGTATATATACCTACACATACGCGTATGCGTGTATGTATATATACGCACATATATACATACATGTATTTATGTATATATATGTATGCATATACATATATATATATATATATATATATATATATACATATGTGTGTATATATATGTATGTGTGTGTATATGTACATATAAGTATATATACTTATATACCTAAAAGTATGTATATATGAGTGTGTGTGTTTATACGTATGTATATATAGACACATATATGTGTGTGTGTGTACACACATATATATATATATGCACATATATATACATACATATATATGTATGTATATATATACACATGTATGTGTATATATGCGGCATTGCATTATTCCATCTTTCATAAATATATCTCAGTACATCTGGCTTAGGATTTGAATAGCTAAATCAACTTCCACCGAGTGCCCACGGAGAGTGTGTGTAAAACTTCGCTATCGTTAATCTAGCATGAGTAGATAGATAGTAGATATTCTTTTTACTCTTAATCACTAAACAGTCATCCCTACTTTCTGTAATAATCTTATACTGAATGTGAGTCAAAATTAAAGAGCTAATTTGCATTAGCTATTAATTGAAGATGAAATCTATCTCAGTATGATTCGTTCCCATTATCATTTTAATATTTCTATATGGTAATGAGCCAAAATTACAGAATTAATTTGAATTTGATTAATTCACATATGCGCTCACACACACAAAAAAAAATACTCTACGAAAAATACAAAGGACTTTCATTATCTTTTCATAAATAGCTCATCACTCATTCAGAAAATCCTATAAAATCTTATACCAGGGTGTTTATAGCTTTGCTAATAGTAACAAAAAACGATATAAATATTCAAGCTTTGAACTTCATTATTTGATTACTGAAACAAGCGATTGCCGATTTTTTTTTTTTTTTACTATGCCTCTTGCGCGCGTTACTCCAATGTAACATATATTTTTAAATACATAAATAAAATAACTAATTTCAAGGTATTTATGAAGTGCAATATTTCCGCAGAAAGTGATGTCCCGGCATCCGCGCTTCACCAAAGATCGTTTCCATTTCCATCTTAATTTTTCATGCAATTATGCATTTATATGTGCTATCCCAGCTTTAGAATATAAACGAAGTGATGCACGCAAATGGACGATGTAAGCGAACAAATGACACTGTGCCAAGTGTTCAGTCAATTTATAAATAATGACCGTATTCAATGTGTTGGGAATGCGACCAGAAACATTACAGACAAAATTTGAGACGGTGTTTCTGCCCCTGATACTTTTGAAACACTTTTTTTCTCAGAATTGTCCGAGAACGTTCGTGGATACTGCTTCAGGACTTCTATCGCATAAGTTTGATATGAGTTACATGTTAACAGTCACCTTTCTATCGAGTGCTATAAGGCTGGAGCAGGTAGAATTTGGATAATGATGAAGTTATGAAAGAAAATCAGATCTCTGACCTCGAAGGGGTACCGTTATGCGGAACTTTGGATGTGTGAACAAACTGCTCTTGGTTTAAATGTTATTCACTAAATTGTGCATCTTTGTGGAGTGAATATATTGTCCCCTATACCCAAATCATTTGTGTCGTACAACACGATCAGAGAGATATCACAAGAGAGCTGCTCAATGTACCTCCGTGGGACAGTACTTCCCATATTTTCACTAATACCAGGGTGAAAAGCTTCCTTGATATCCTTAGATTTAATTCTTGGAACTGTTTGAATAGAGTTTCCCAGTGTGACAATGGCCTAGTCAATTTCTTTATAAAAAGGGATGCCGAATATGTATCAAAACAGTGATCTCATTGGCAAAAGCCTTTGTGTACTTATTTTGGATAGCAGACTTTTGGTAATTTGTATATATCTATTGTGATAAAGCATTGTACTTATTGGCACTATGAATTACTATTTTATATAACTAATACGTCTGTTTCCTAGTACACCACCAATAATTATGCTCTTTTTAGGACACTAAAGATTATGCCCTTTTTTCTTACCCCTTCTTTTGAAGAGCTTGGTTCCCATTGCTTCAAACCTCACAAGTTCATTTAACAATTTCTCCTCCGAATCCTCAACTGGTTTTGGGAAGAAACAATTCCTTTGCCCTAGTTTTACGAGAAGGCTTTAATTTATAAATATTACATATCCCATGCAAATAATCACTCTCGACTTGCGATGATATTTCAGCTAAGAGGCATCCATCTGCTCACCAGCCACAGGATAAAGTAAAGCATGCTATTAACAGCATTTGCAATACCCGTGCTATGCTGATATTATAGTGTCTGCATGACACTATACTATCAACCGATCTGATTCAAGGCTGGGGTTGGTGATGACACCTTGCTTGCAAAGAATTAGGCCATGCAATGAGAGTACAACACATGGAATGGAATCTCCAGTCATCAAATGCATTTTAATACAACGTGGTTATGGCAGGTATTGAATTCTTTTGGAACCAACCACAAGGCACTTTTATTCCCAATAAGCAGGCAGATCATTGCCTATGTTTGAAATGTGCGATGTGCCTGTCAAAAATTGTTTAAGACGGATAAAACAGACCTAAATTGTTGATTATTTACAAAATTACAAATCTGTGTTTTTATATATATTTTATATATATATATAATACTGATTTAGGTAATTGACCTCAAAACCACAGTGGGTAACATAGGGTACATTAGTTGCACAGGAAAACCCCATTAACTGATACTCTACTGTTTCTTCCTTGCCCGTCTCTCTCTCTCTCTCTCTCTATCTCTTTTTCTTGTCCCCCTATTTCTCTTGCCTTCCCTCTCTCCCTCACTCTCGCTGTGTGTGTATGTGCGCGTGCGTGCTTGTTTGTATGTGGATGGGAATATAGGCCCGTGTCCATGCACGAGTATGTATATGCGAGTGTGTGTTGTTGTTTAAGTGTGTGTGTGTGCGGGACGTGCGCGTTGATGGTTTCTAGTGTGTGTTTTGTAGCGTGATTAAGGTGAGTGATGTCCATACCGCTAGAATTCATAGATAAATAGATATCGTTTCAGAAGTGTCTCTTTTCATCATCATTAACCTCATCTTTATAATTTTATCGTGTTTTTTTATGGCATTACTGTAGACACCTCGATTTCTGTGCATTCATCATGCCGTATTTGGGAATTTTTTTAGAGGAAATCAAGTGAACATGAGCAATTTAGATAATGATGGTTATGATAGATAACAATAATCACTCAGGAAATGTCTGTGCCTTAGTATATTTTCCATTTGGTAGGAGATCATTATTCCAAATACAAGTTTTGTGCCACTTCTGTTTTGCAGGTATTTCAAAGAAATCGAACATTGTTTAAATCTTAATAATAAAAAAAAACTGTTAAACTGTCAGAATTATCAGTCGTTAATCACACGTTAGTTCGTCCAATATATATTTACCCCTCGCACTGTCTACCTGCAAAACGAATTGACAAGACTGACGGACACCCAATATATATCTTAAGAAAACTAAATATGCGCCTGGATGTAAAAGTAAACATATACCCTCTCTAGACACATGCACACACACACACACACACACACACACACACACACACACACACACACACAACCCCCACCCCCACACACACACATACCCAACCACCCACCACACACACACATACCCAACCACCCACCACACACACACATACCCATACCTCCATCCACACACACACACATAAAAATACTGACATATACACTCGTAGCACGCATACATACAATGGAAACACACACAGACGCCTACACAGTGTCACGCTAATACGTCCCTTGTCATTATCTTTGGGTCAGTCACTTGCTTATCAATACCACTGGTTGGCCTTTTGGAAATATATATTTTGTGGAAGATTTCTCTTTCATGAACGAATTTAGCAAATCTTCATAAAAATGGTATAAAGCTAATAAGAAAAGACTTGTGACAACGGAGAAAAGCAATACACATAAACTTCTATTGCATTTTTTTTTTCTAGAAAACAATTCTAAGGGTTCGCTCTTTATTTTTTGTAATACTCAAAGCCTATAAACTTTAAAATTTGTTTTTGTTCTTGATGTTCTTGTTACATATTTCAGTCACAAACAAAAAACGGAAAAAAAAATATATATATCCCTGGACAACGCGAGGAGGAATAAAATAAACCCAAGGACACATTCATCCTGTGGTCATGTTGTTTAGATACAAATGTAACTATAACCCTTTACATAGCTCAAACGATAGGCATGATAGCTAAGAAATGTATTTTCGTTCAAAAACTGAATTTGAAGAAAGCCGTTAAATCCGTTAGATCCGTTACTATGTATGAACAAAAGCAAAGGCACAGTTAATAATGGTAATTATAAGTCAAATATCAAACAATGTCTGACGTTAGGTCACCCATGCCCCATTGGCCAGTACTTCAGTTACAGTCAGGGCATTTTATATAAAAAAGTACGCTTATATTTTCTCTCGTTTAAGTTACATAATTTGAATTCCTTTTATATTAACATTGCATTTATGTTCGTTCATCCTTATGCCCAGTGGCCTATCTGTTTCGCCTGTGTATAGTTTTGGACATACGTAAATGCCAAACAAAATACCATGAGCACAGATGGTTGCATTGCAAATATATAGATGCAAGATCTCAACTTTTAAAAATAAATGGTGTTTATCATCGAGTGACAACTGGGTTCAAATATATAAATCTGTCAATAAGCATGTAGGGACGATCGGCAGCGTCTACAAAGTAGGAAGTCAGTAAACTCAGCACCTTGATCATACAAACCCGGGCAGCAGTGGCTCATCTCAGGATCGGGATGTGTGTGTTTGAAGAAGTTTCGGTATTGAGAGATAGACAGATAAAGAGATGGTTGGACAGGTTGAGAAGTATATGAATAGGTTCATAAATATACATCATCTGCAAAGTCTAACCTTGACCGATTTCCTCTTGGTGTTATTATTTTTTTATTTTTTTTTTTTTTTGTAAGAGCTTATCATATATTAGTATACGTTGATCTACAGCTTTGGGACGAGACAAGAGGCCTATTACTTCTTTTTTCTTTTCGATGAGCGTCATTTTAGATCTATGGGCCAAATACTAGGTTGGCACTACGGGATAAGATCATTTAGTGTCTTAAAATACTCCTAAAGAATTTTCTGGCATGTACCAATATGCTTAGTTTTATAGCAGATTACAAGAGCTTTCAAGAGGAATTTAAGGAGTTATGGTAACTTCTAATCCAGCCAAGGCCACAGTTTCAACGCTTCTTTTTTCAGGTAAGAGGTCGACCAAAACCTTATTCTAAAACCTTTACGAGTATCGCTTTTCCTAATTTGATCATAAAACATCGAGTCTTACATCCGTATGTTTATCCTCTAATAAATACAGAGCAAGAAAGAGGCGTCATAGCTTACGAACCGTACAAAATATTTTTATTGGCAATATGATTTGTTTGTCTGAGCCTGTGGAAAACGGTGGTCCTTGCCAAGACCTTAACAGATAGATGGTTATGTAAGACGTACATGTACAGTATCCGACTCATAGATGGTTTAAGCCGAGAGATGGTGTTAGTCTTCTAAGTTTAAATTGAGTGTTTATGCGGGATTATGCCATAACGGTAAACTGCTTTAAAATAAGCTAAATGGCACAGGCATTTTTCAGCTTTTAGTGAGATCTCGATGAATTTCGACACACGTAGGACTGTACGTACACACTTCCTTCCTCCCTTTCCTCTTCTTTCTTTTTACCACTCCCCTCGTCTCCTCTCTCTCTCTGTCTCTCTCTCTCTTTCGCTCTCTCTTTCTCGTTCTCCTCTATCTTTTCTCTGCCATTCTGACCGTCTAGAATGTCTTACAAATATGAAAAAAAAAATCAATTTGCCGAAAACTACAGTCGATTATTATATGCTGGTTCCTTCATAATGTTTTTATCACACGAACTGTTTAACTACAGAAGGAACAGCCGCTCAAAAACACATACCCACACAACCAAGAACAAACATACAAACACACATACACATCATACGCACATACTTGATAACACAGGTACAGATATACACTCGCACAATGAAAGACTTTAAAGACGAACGTGTGTGTATGTATATATATATATATATATATATATACATATATATATTGATCTGTAAATCACGAAGAAGGTAAAGGTTTACAGAGCCGTTGTTTTTTTTTTTTTTTTTTTTTTTTTTTTTTTTTTTTTTTTTTTTTTTTTTAAGACTCTGAAACATAGACTATATATACACAGGCACCAACTAAAGAGATTGAAAGTTTTCCATATACACTGCCTTCAGTCGATCTTAGGCATTACATGGAAAGATAGGACCATTCTCTCTAGGTTCCGAACCACTAGCATTAAGGTTATGCTAATAACAAAACAACTGCGCTGGCTAGGACATGTGATCAGAATGCCTGAGGAACGCTTTCTATGGTGCCTCCTTTATGGAGAACCGAGGATGGCCGACGTTCAATAAAGGTTTAAAGACAGGAAAGAAAACCCCAGATCAGCTGAAAACCTTGCTACAGACCGCACACTTTGGCGTCAGCTACTTTGAAGAAAAAAGAACAAACGACAGAAACATTGAAAGGGCCCCAATTGTAACGATGGCCGATGAGGGGTTGTGTGCAGGCAAAGTCGCGTCTGACACGATGCAGTAATCTTGGGGTAACGCTGAGGGGGTAGCAGACTCCGTGGTCAATTGAAGCAGTTAATTGTGCACAGAACGGTACAACTGATGGGCAGAGATTCGGTGCTGTAGGCTACTTGTCGCTCGCAGTTTACCATCTTTATACAGGTTTATACGGAATTTAGCAAAGGGTTGCACTGTATTAGGAAATAGAGAGTCCGTGTAAACAGAGCAAGGCGGAGGACTGCGGACGTTGCACACGCTGTTGTGCTGGTGAAAGGTTTGGTATGTGCACGAGAGAGCTCACCGGTCAAGACCATATACAGTGAACGTCATCATCGTCTTCGATGGAAAACCTAAACTTAATATATATACATATATATAATCATATTTATATAATTATATATAATGTATATGTGTGTGTGTGTGTGTGTGTGTGTGTGTGTGTGTATGTGTGTGTGTGTGCATTTATACTCCTATTTATATATGTGTGTGTGTGTGTGTGTGTGTGTGTGTGTGTGTGTGCATTTATACTCCTATGTATATGTGTGTGTGTGTGTGTGTGTGTGTGTGTGTGCATTTATACTCCTATGTATATGTGTGTGTGTGCGTATATGTATGTATGTGTATATATGTATGTATATGTATATATATATATATATATATGTTTACGTATATGCACAAATATATGTATTGTATATATATAAATATATATACATATATGTATATATATGTATATGTATATATATGTGTGTTTAATATATATTTATTTATCTATTTATTTATATGTTATATATTTGTATGTTATATAAACATATTTATGTATGTATGTATATGTATATACTTACAAATATACACACACACGCATATGTGTGTATACTTATATATGTGCGTGTATATATATATATTTGTGTATTTATATGTGTGTGTACGCGCGTATTTGCGTGAGTGTGTGGGTGTGTTTGTGAGCGTGTATGACACAAAGAGAGAGAGGAGGAAGAAATAGCAAAAGAAAAATATAACGTGCAAGGGATAGGAAGGGAGAAATAAGCAAAGAGAAAAAAAGGAGAAGGAAGAATAGAGAAGGGAAGAAAAGAACAAATAAAAAGAGAAGGAAGGAGAAGGGGAAGAAAGAAAAAAAAAGAAATGGGCTGAAGGATGTAAGTCAGTCAATAAACATTACAGAGGCATTCGACAGCGTCTTCAGAACAGGTGGCCAGTGG